>NW_012106697.1:2710248-2748731 GCF_000951045.1 Mandrillus leucophaeus | reverse complement strand
AAAATGCAAATTCACTACCTTAGATTTCAATATTTTGTCATTCCTATCAACAACATGCTGGATAACAAAACATCAAAACCCAGTGTGAGGCAGGCAGTGCTGCAGACACTATACGATGTGACTATACGGTGTCTGTGACTATACGATGGTTTGTTTTTTAAAGCACTCTGTTGCAGGTTTGGTGTTTCTTAAGCAATGAAATATTTTCCTATTATTAATAGGAAAGAGCATGTTTTGCATAACTGTATAAACAGACTCATTATTTTACAATAAATTCTATCTAGAATAATTTTGTTACAGTTACTTTGGGAAGCCAGTTGTGACCTCAAGAGTGGTATTGACTTGGTCACATGCAGATATTCAATGACTTTATTTAAATGAAGAGTTCTTAACCTCAGTTGAACTTAGGAGTAAAATCTCATAAATACCTTTAAAAAATGTAGTGAATCAAAATAAATGTTAAACTGTAATAAAAACAATCATGAGACAGCTAGATCATGAAAAATTGCTTGACTCAGAGAACTTTTAAAGGTTAGAGCTCTATTAAAGGTATTTTTTTTTTGTTTTTGTTTTTTTTTTAAGAAAGCAATATGAGAGGAAAAACACAAGGAAGAAAAAGATTAATACACTCACTGCCTACTTTTTGTTTTATTATGCTCATTTTTTTTCTAAGAGGTTACCATTTTTGCAGCTGGTCAGAAATATCACATTCCTAGATGTCTCGGAAGGTTTTATATGACTAAGCTTAACCATACCTCAACTTGAATAACACATTAAGCAGCTGTTGAAGATAAAAACACATTATGGATATGTGGACGGAGACATCAATGAGAATAAAGCAACTTCTCTAGGTGTGTGAATTAAGACTACCCATTTCCCATATTATTCAAATTTTCACCAATATTACAGCAGCTAACCACAGGGATTCTAAAATACAGGTTCCAGGTGCTTTTTAGTGGAGACAATTTCTTAGTACTTTTACAAGTATGGTTAAAAGTTTTATTTTTAATTAATTTAACATATGGCATGTTGGGGAAGCAGGGGGATTGAATTTATTATAAGGTGTCTCAGGATGACATACATGCCAAGAAACTCTTTTTAAACGACTCCAAGTAGCTCAGGAAAACTGCACTCTATATGGTGAAAACAAAGCAAAAGCATAACAGGTCACAATTGAAAACACTGCAGCTGAATTACATGTCAAGTTTCACCCTGAAATAATTTTCTTAAATTTCAATAAGCAATAATTTATTTCATCTTGATGTATTTTAAGCTCTTCTGTTTCTTGACATATTGGCAATTTAGCACACTTAAAATACTGGTATATGATTGTTTACCCACTGTCATATATGAAAACAGAGGGAAATGATACCTCTATGCTAATAAAGCTTACTTTACATTAGTTTAAAATTTTTTAATGCAATTTTTTCCATCCTGGTCTGCCTCTCTTATCATGCCGAAGGAATAAATGAATATGTAAGAGCTGATTTCTAGTAAAAAGAAATGTTCAAACCTGGCTGCCAGTCAAAGGGTTCATATACAACATAATAGATGTATATTACCTCTTTCCAATTTCAGAGCAAAATAATTTCAGAGAGTACTAATTTTGGTCATAACATTACATATTTCTTAAAGACATGAAAGTCAAACTGACTTCCTTCCTACTGCCAAAAAATCTATAGCACATTTCCGACATTTGAAATGCTACATTCTCTTTTGGAATCAAAGACAACAGTGCCAGAATGATGACACAACCAAGCATTCAAATGTGCCATGAGGCTTGAAAATTGCTGTGGTCAGAAAGCACAGCTAAAGAAGCAAGGAAAAGCTGCCCTTTCTTCTCCCTCCTGTTAAAGGCCATCTGAAATCTATAGGCTTCTGGAAAAAAATAGACTTAATGGGTATTAAGATATTTCGAAATGCTATGCTGATTAACAGTGTGTCACCAATTAGTGTTCAAGGCAGAAAATTTACCCACCAGTTTAGACAACACAATAATGAAGGTTGAAAACTAGTAAAGTAGCACAAGTGAAATCAACTGAAGAGCTGAAAACTGGTTTACTCTGTCACAGGCATAGAAGATTCAAAATTAAATGTAAAGCTGATAGCTATTTTGTACCTTTTTTCTCTATGTGAATTTGGTATCTACATTTATCTTTGTGTGTGTGTGTCCGCATGCACATGTGTCTGTGAGAGATTTTTGAATAATTATTTCATATATTATTTAAACAGCAAAGCTTTTAAATAGTCCCACAATAGATCTTTGAGATATTTTATAAGGATTTATTTCACACATCTCCTTAGATTAGTTCAATATTATACATATTTTAAAGTGAACTACATTTCTGTGCAAGTTTAGAATCAGAATTCCTATTTTAAAGATTTACTTCAATCCATTGCTTCAAACCCAAACTGCTATGGTAATTTTTGGAAACGTAATTGCATGCATTTAAAAATAAAGCTCGGTTTCCTCATGCACACACATCATGAAATTAAATTATTAAAAGCTAATTTTTCTGTGAAGCATAGTATTTTTTCTACACTGGTTATTAAAATGATAGATTTTACTTAGTTCTTCTTTTAAAAGAAATTAATCACACTATCCCCTTCCAAATACATTTAAAGTACTTTGCAAAATTTAACAACATACACAATGAGGGATAAATTTTGACAGATCCACAGAGAGCAGAGAACATGACTGTTAGCAAAATAAATCCTGGTTTGGTCTGGTATGATATCAAAAAAGTCCACTCACCATAGTTAGACATAAAATTTGACTAGGAGTTTCCTAGCAACTATTGCAAAAATGAAAATGTTACGTTTACATAGTTGCTGCTTTCTAAAGGAAGAAATTAATTTATTTGCAAGAAAAATTTTTTCTAGAAACTAAGTTTGGAAGAAATATATTGTACGATCTCTGTATATAAAAGATAATAAACAAAATCTTCAACTATTGTGTTATAACTTCTATGATTGTCTCACTATGCTAACATATTCCAACAATAGTACACTTTTGTGGTACAGAGTAAATTATATTCTCATTGACATTATTATCTACTTGATTTAAGACATTTGTTAAAATTAGTGTTTATAGGACTGTGTTCTCAGCTAGGTTGAAAGGTCTTCTAAAGTAGGAACTGTCCTGGATCTGCACCCCTTGCACTGTTTATTAAATAAAAGATATTTCACTTCTTTCCATTAGGAGCTTGAATTATATACCTGAAATGGTAGTATAGCTGGGAATAGAAATCTAGGTGGGCACTTATTTACTCTCTGTATTTCAAAAGCATTTGGGGAAAATCTTCTGTTTGCCATCAGTGCTCATGAGAACACTTCTGTTTGGGAGCTGTTCTTTTGTAGATAATGTCTTTTCTTTTCTTTTTTTTTTTTTGAGACAGTCTCACTCTGTTGCCCAGGCTGGAGTGCAGTGGCATGATCTTGACTCACTGCAACCTCCGCTTCCCAGGTTCAAGCAATTCTTGTGCCTCAGCCACCTGAATAGCTGGGAATACAGGCCCACACCACCATGCCCAGCTAATTTTTGTGTTTTTAGTAGAGATGGGGTTTCGCCATGTTGGCCAGGCTGGTCTCAAACTCCTGACCTTATGTGATCCACCTGCTTCAGTCTCCCAAAGTGCTGGGAATTTTATAGGTATAAGCCAGCATGCCCAGCCTGTAGATAATAGATAATGTATTTTCTCTCAGGTTACTGTAATATTTTTCTCTGTATCCTTAATGTTTTATATTTTCTCACCAAAGGTATCTTTCTTTTTCCCTGCCTATCCATCAGTTCCGAAAAAACCTAACCATTATTTCCTTGAAAGCTGCGTCTCTTCTATGTAACTGACTCTTTCTGATATTCATATTATACTTTGCAGACTATCATTTTATCCTTCATGTTTCTTATTTGCTCTCATTTTTTCAATCTTCATTTTCTTATATATAAGCTCTATCAGGTGGAATTCCTTAACACTACTTGTCAGGTCACTAACTTCTTCCAATTATGTTGAATCTAGAGTTTATTTTACCTATTGTTTTTCGTAGTACTTTATTGTATATTCTATATTTGTTTCACTTGCTTTCATAATTTCTTTTTCTTTTTTTTTTTTGAGACAGAGTCTCACTCTGACGCCCAGGCTGGAGTGCAGTGGTGTGATCTCGGTTCACTGCAACCTCCACCTCCTGGGTTCAGGTGATTCTCCTGCCTCAGTCTCCTGAGTAGCTGGGACTACAGGTGAGTGCTAACCCACCTGGCTAATTTTTTGTATTTTTAGTAGAGATGGGGTTTCACTGTGTTAGCCAGGATGGTCTCCATCTCCTGACCTTGTGATCCACCTGCCTCGGCCTCCCAAAGTGCTGGGATTATAGGTGTGAGCCACCGCACCCGGCCAGTTAAATCATAACTTATTATACTAAAAAGTGACTCGTACACATCCATGAAGTCAATCTATTTCATCCTTAAATGGATGGATCACAAAGTCAGGAGATGGAGACCATCCTGGCTAACACAGTGAAACCCCGTCTCTACTAAAAATACAAAAAATTAGTCCGGTGGGTTAGCAGTCACCTGCTTTGATGACAGTGACCTTTTGGTCTAGAATGTCCTTCCCGGGCCTGTTTTCCACGCACCCTTTAAGACGCAGCCCAGGCTCATTTCACCTCCTCCAGGGAGTCTCCCCATCCCATCTTCCTGCAAGTTAGCTTCTATTGTTTCCACAACATTCACTATAGCTCTATTAGTACACTTATTAGACTGTATTAAAATCTACCTGTGCTTGTCTTACTCACATTCTTAAGAATAATTACTGTGTTTTCTTCCTTTTTTTTTTTTCCCTTCCTTTTGTTTTTGAAAGGGAATCTTGCTCTGTCGCCCAGGCTGGAGTGCAGTGGTGTGATCTCGGCTCACTGCAACCTCTGCCTCCTGGGTTCAAGTGATTGTCCTGCCTCAGCCTCCTGAGTAGCTGGGATTACAGGGGACTGCCACCACGCCTGGCTAATTTTTGTATTTTAGTAGAGATGTCGTTTCACTATGTAGGTCAAGCTGGTCTTGAACTCCTGACCTCAAATGATCCACCCACCTCGGCCCCCCAAAGTGCTGGGATTACAGGCGTGAGCCACCGCGCCCGGCCCATAATTTCTTATTCTTTTATGGATGTTATTACTCCCCTTATTACTCTGAGAATATCAAACATACTTTTTAAAAACTAATCATTTTCATTTCACATTCAGTGAACTCATCTTCCAAACACTGATTTCACGGCATTAATTTTATTTATAAGTTTAATTTTAATTTGCATATTCATTTTGAAAAGTATTTTATATATTCCCTGACTCTGTCTCTCTTCATTTACCTCTTGATGTTTGGTGGTATTTTGGTTGCCTTCATTCATCGAACCCCCTTCACCCCAATCCCAGAACCAGATCTTGTACCGGCACCTTGGAGCTCTTGTTCCAACATGAATCTGGGAGTATGACACGTCCAGTCTCCAAGCCTGGAAGTATCTGCACTCAAGTCTTGGGTGGGAGGCTGCCTCTGCTCCAGCCAGCCAGCCCCGGATACTCAGCTTTCTAGGGAGGAGCTTACAGGCTTTTTATCCCAGCTTCCTTTCCCAACTTTTCAGTTACGACCCAGCTGCTGATTTCAAACACAGGGGCTGACCTGGGTCCAGGCGTTGGATCGGGTACTGTTAGTCTTCGTCATCCTGTAGGAAGCAAACTCTACCTGCTCCTGTTTCCCTAACCAGAGTCCAGCAGGCCCTCACTTCAGCTTCAGTTACTGGTATATTCCTAGTGTTTTTCTCAGTCATGGGCACAGTTATGTTGCTTTTGATTAATGTTTTAAAATTTGTCCCTTTTTATATTTTATCTATGTGATTGGTACTTGGAACCAAGGAAGAAGCAAAGGGTGTATGAATGAAAGTATGAACTCACATGATAATGCCCTCTTTATGGGAATTTTTCGCTATCTTCCTCACCTCAATGGCAACCTATTAACATAACGCAGAGTAGGGAAAATGTCTCCTCTTGGAGAGTGAATTTAGGAGAATGAACAGCTCCATGCCCCTCCCCTCCTGTGTTAGTTACACCAGGGTTCCCAGAGCACCTGCATTAGAATCTTCTGAAACACTCATTTAAAATGCATATTCTTGGGCCCCCTCCAGACTTACCCATATGTGAATATCTGGGAGTGGGAGCCAGGAGTTTGCGTTTTTAACTGCATTTTGGCTGTTTCTTTTGCAAACTGAAGTTTTGAGAATCAGTGCCATACTCAGAACCTCCTCTTTGTAAAGTCCTGTTTCTAAGAACCTCTTGGGTCCTGTCTCATTTGATCCTAGGAGGGATAGTGAGGGCATTTAACGCAACAATCAGCTAAACTTTGACTTCATACAGGAAAGTAAACACTTGTAGTCAAAAACTCTCCATGAAATACCTTTAAAGCAAGAAAGTATGTTAAAAATGGCTATCTTGCTAGTTAGTATCAAGAAACTACCTTCTGTGTAATCACCATGGTGTCCACCTGGTGACTGACAGGGCATCACCGGGCTCAAGAGTGAAGGAAGCTGTGAGGGACAGGCTTTGGATAATGGCTCTTGACCACTGGAGTGGGGCTTAGGGATAAGTCCACGTAACCAACCATTACAGCCAATAGGGACTCACAGCAGTTAAATGCTCTATTTTAATTTCCTCCTTTACACCTGCTTTTGAGCACACTGAAGCAATGACAAGGGAGGAAATATGAGTCAAATAATTAAAAATGATGATATATGCTCATTTCATGAACATTAAAGTACAGGTAAGAGGAAATGTACATCTTAAGGAAGAAAAGGAGAAAATATTCAAAATACATTGTAGTTCAAAGAGAGTGAATACACATTTGTTTTCCAGCTCTCTCACTTGTAATTCAATATGATACGTCAAAACTAAAGGCGAGGCTCATACCCAAATATTCCATAACCTGGGAAAACTTTGATTTTTTTTTTTCCATTTTTGCTCATGTGCTCTTCATTTGTGGTCCTCATTGCTAAGACAATTTCTCATCTTTGTCTCTGCTCTGCTGCTGGCCTCTCATCTCTTCTCAATTTTCATGTGGTACTGATGCTAATAGATCTTCTATGTAAAAAGTGACTCCCATTAATTACAGCAATGTTGTGTAACTGGAAAGCCCCAAATTATTTTACATGAGGAAAATGCCTTTTTAAAAAATTCTGTGTGGCAGCATGCCAGCCGACAGCTACTCCTTAGCAAGGCCCCGCGGAGAGAAATACTGTGAGGCTCGAGAGACAGACAGAAAGGAGATGCCTGGCTGCCAAGCCTCTGCTGCCCTGCTTTGCACGGGCCATGTGTCCAGGTACGTATGTGTGCACTCAGGACCACACAGGCATCTAGGCAAAAAGTCTTCCTGAATGTGTTGCACCATTTTCAGAACCAGAAAATTAGAGTGTTGTCTAATTAGTCATTATACACTTAACCACATCACCACTATTGTCATCTTCATTGCCAACATTTTCCCAGCATTCATAGCTTCTAGTGTTCTGTATTAGACATAGCAGGGTTTTAAAATAGAAGAACATGATCCCTGCACACTGAAAATTGTAAAAAGCAGGGGCTGAGTGCAGCGGCCCATGCCTGTAATCCCAACACTGTGGGAGCCCAAGGCAGGCAGATAGCTTGAGTTCAGGAGTTCAAGACCAGCCTGAGCAACATGGTAAAACCCTTTCTCTACCAGAATTACAAAAAACTAGCCAGGCATGATGGCTACTCTGTAGCTAGTCCTAGCTACTCTGGATGCTGAGATGGGAGGATCACCAGAGCCCAGAAAGACAAGGCTGCAGTGAGCAATGATCATACTACTGCACTCCAGCCACAGGACAGAGTGAGATCCTGTCTAAAAAAAAAAAAAAAAAGAGAAGAAAAAGAAAAGGAAATTATAAAAAGAAATATGATAATCATATAGATGTTTCTGAGAACATGTCAATAACTAAAGAAAATGTCCATTAATTGCAGATAATAATATTCTCATTATGGCATTGTCCTCAGAATATATTTATATACATAAAATTAACAAGCCCTCCTCTAGCTAATATCTATTTGACTAATCACCCATGTCAGTAGATGGCTGAGGCAGAGTCCTCATCATCGACTTCTGAAGAACCAGAAGTGATTAATGAGAGCCTGCACCAATGTACATGTGGAAAGGATGCAGTTACTTGTGTTGTGGAATATCTAGCCCAATCCTGGATCTGTGCCCGACAGGGGAAAAATACCGCAGCCAAAGCTCCTGGGGCTATTACAGTTAAAATGAGACCAGGAGGCCTCTGTTTTGGCTGCTGGGATGAAAGGAAATAAGCTCCTTGTAAGTCAAACTGGAAAAGGAACTACATTTTCTAATAGAAATTGTGTTATAACAGAAGTATTGCATTTTTCATTTTTCTAGGACCCTGTATGTCTTCGGAGAGATGACCCCAAAAGGATGCCAGTTCTCCATCAGATAAGAGAGAGCTTTGTGGTTGGAGGTAAGACCAAAAATGTTCTGATGTGTGCGTGGCCTTTACCTGGACAGAAAGGATCTCTGGAAAGACCCCTAGGATGATGAAAGTGGATGTCGCCAGAAGCCACAGCCACTAGCTCTTGGCTTGTTCTTCCTCTCATTTGCGACATTTACCTCATTTGTCAGAGTGCCAGGGCATGGATGGAGCAATTTTTAGTTATCTGAAACTCTACTTGCCATGTTTATCTGAACCCTCGACTGGCCCTTGTTATCTGTGATCTGCCTCTTCGCTGCTTTGTGGCCTTGTTACAGCCATGCCTGAGGTTTCACGTCTTGAAATAATGCTCACACTGCTAACTTAACCGGAAGGAGGCTGCCAAAGGCCACAAGGGTCATCCCATGTGGCACATTTTTTGAGTGTGCATCGCAAATAACACTGGCTCAGAGACCTGGGTCCTTGAGGAAGAATGCTTCTTGAACGAATGGATGAATACTATTGCATCTACACGGAATCCACTGAACGTTAATAAGAAAAGTAAACTATAAAGGATGACTCTTTATTGTAAACTCTTCAATCAGGCTAGTTAAATTTGATTTTTTCTTTTTTTTAACAAGAGCCAAAGTGTTATGTGATGTTTCCCAACCATAGCTAGCAGCCTTATCTCTAATTCCTTACAATCCCACCTTTACCATGCTCTCATGTCAAGAATGCAGGCCTTTTCTCCTCTTCCACGATGGGGCCCATTTTGTTCCCAGAAGATAAATGTTTGCAGTTGGTCCCGAGATCTTCTCTAGGGAAACACAACCGTTTCAGTTAATGAGCTTTCAAAGCCTTA
This sequence comes from Mandrillus leucophaeus, assembly GCF_000951045.1. NCBI lineage: Eukaryota > Metazoa > Chordata > Mammalia > Primates > Cercopithecidae > Mandrillus > Mandrillus leucophaeus. The sequence goes on along the minus strand of NW_012106697.1, from coordinate 2,739,407 downwards.
CCCCCAACTGCCCAGAATATGATACATATTTCTGCCTGGATTTTATTCATGTTTTATTGTCACAGAAGGAACTGTCTACTAAGGAATTTGGATGAAAGGGTCTCTGGGAGGAATGGTTGATAAATTGGTGTCTTTTTTGTGGAATTTGGAAGAAAAAGTTTAAATACAACTAAGTTGATATTTATGTCTATTCTTGCAATGATTTACTAATAACAGAACCTAAAAAGGAAAACTCCCTGGTCAATATCGTATCTCTTACTGCACACTGGGGTGTTAGATTGTGGTCCTGTGTGCCTTTTTCCCATGAAGAGTTTGTGATTCTACTTCTGGATGGCTTGTAGTAAGAGTAAGTCAGGACTAAAGAAAGAAATGACAGGTACATTTGAACTCTGTAGTTTATAACATTGGGCAGGAGTTTGCTATAAACATAAAATCTCAAGGTAATTGTATATAGAATTATGTGCGAATGAATTTTGACAGGTATTTGCAATGCGTTGGTATTGCCATTTTAACACTTAATATACTTTTTGACAGAAATAGAAGGACGATTTGGTAAAAAAGAGGGAATTCCCGAAGCCAGCATAAGGCAGCAAAGGTATTATGGAAAAGCAGGTCTTTGGCTAATGATTCACTGCGATGTCTTTTTTAAATGATGCAATATAACTTGAACAAATGTCAATTTCATTACAGCAACTTTTAAAATTCAGAGTCATTCTTTGTAGCTTTAAATATGTTCAGGCTCCAAGTCTTTCTTCTTATTGAAGGTCAATATGTAACAAAATTCATTCATTCATTCATTCACTCAACAGATGCTTAAGGTCTCAGGTCCTAACACCAGTGTCATTTAGGTTACCATGTTATAAAAAGATACAAACAATGTGACATTTTCTTTCTTGTTAGAATGACATTATTTAAAAGATTTGAACTACTTACTATTAGCCTTTTCTTTATAGAGGTTTCAAGGGTCACACTTCCCTATAATATGTTATTTTGACGTATTTTGATATGTTTAGTTGCTGTGAAATGGAGCAGCTGACCCTCAGAATCACTATTCAACGTTAAATGAATAAATGTTTTATTAAAATTCAACCCAAAAGGGTAAGATACAACCTAGAAGTCAAAAGTTGGTTTTCTAAGATGATAACCAAAAGTTTATTCCTTCTCATAGTATTGAATTTATTTTATGTGAAGAGGTGGGTTTTTACGTTAGAACTCTGTCCACCAGAACTGAACTGAGATCTCCATGGGATGAGTAACAAGTAATAAAACTGATTTCCACTGGCCACACATCACAGATCAACCTTTTTATTTTATAGTCACACCATGGACAAAAAGGCTCCCCAAATCACCTCTTTATAATTCTCATCAGTTCGAACGGAATGAAAGCAAACAGCATTCTGGATGTAAGGTTAGCATTTTTTGTTTCCTGCCTTACGTTTGAGTTTGTTTCATTGCCCTCCTCTAACCTAAAAATTTAAAGATGGTGAATCTGCTTAATATGAACAGGACATGAAACGTCTGAAACCATAATTAATCAAAGACATTTCAGCCTATTTTTGTTCGTGGAAATGGAGGTAAAAATTAAAACGTTCTGTAGAATATTCTGCTATGTGCAAAGATCTGTAGCTGATTATAAATTTTAGAGATAGCGAGATATGAAAGAAAGCAGATACATGTGAAGGAGTTAGAGAATAATTAGTTAATTGAATGTTAAAAGTGGGGGGAGGAAATGTCTTTTTCAGGGCCACAGACCACAGAAAGATATCCACTGTAAACAGCAACTTGACAAGCCCAAAGCCAAACTTGTCCTCTAAATTCTCTAGGCAGCCAGTCCTCTCTCCTAAGCCCCTTATTTCTGGCAGGTGTTCCATCATTGTTCTCTAAGTGTTCTGTAAGACATCTTTTTGCTTTTTATTTTTTAACTTTTACAATTAGTTACCAATGCCAACTAATTCTTCTTGTGAAAACTTTACCTTCTGTCCCTTATTTCTAATCTCTATTGTCACAAATATAACTCCTGTTAATGCATGCCCAGGCTTCTGCAAAAGCCTTCTTTTTTTTTTTTTTTTTTTTTTTTTTTTTTGTGACAGAGTCTTGCTCTGTGGCCCAGGCTGGAGTGCAGTGGTGCAATCTTGGCTCACTGTAACCTCCGCCTCCCAGGTTCAAGCAATTCTCCTGCCTCAGCCTCCCGAGTAGCTGGGACTACAGACACCAACCACCATACGCAGTTAATTTTTGTATTTTTGGTAGAGACGGGGTTTCATCATTTTGGCCAGGCCGGTCTCGAACTCCTGACCACAGATGATCCACCCACCTCGGCCTCCCAAAGTGCTGGGATTACAGGCGTGAACCACCGTGCCCAGTGTGAATCCAGTTCGTCCTGCACAATACTGCCAGATTATTCATGCCAACCTACTGCTTCTTATGCCACTATCTCACACCAGCATCTCCCGTGATGGCTCATCTTTGCAAACCCAGAGGCTCCCTTCTGACCCAAGCCTGCTTCTGGTGCTCCTTTATTCCTCCATACCCTCCAGCTTTCTTGCCTGCCTTCAATCCCTGAGTTTATGCCATGCCTGAAGCAAATATGCCTTCCCTTCATTCTTTCCAAATCCTAACATACTCATCAGCATTTCACTTTCTTCAATGCCTAGTGCAACTCTCTCATGCTCCTACAACATAAATTGTCCGCACTGCTCTCCTGGGAATCCACAGTTACAGAGGGAGAGCAGGGACCACGTCTTCTACTCACTGTGGTATCCCCAGTACCTAGGACCTAGCTTGACACAGCGCAAGTACTCATTGAACATCTGTTAAATGAATGGACAGATAAGCGCCACTTCAAATGCTTTCTTAATTCTTTCTTTGGTACATGGCAAGTCCCCTAAGGATGGGGATGGTGTATATTATCCATTTGTCATCTCCTTTAATGTCTAGCATAGTTCCATATACTCAACACGCATCCAATCTATTCCTGTTCAATGCACAACCTTAGGTACACTCTCATCAGTATACAAAGGAAGTGACAAGAGAGGTAAGCACCGTGGTAGCCTTTGGTTTGGGTTCTTTCTTTCATCAAAATGATGCAGCATCTACTGTGAGTACAAAAGGAGGCATCCAGGAGAAGGGACAGGACTGTAGGGGGGAGGTGAGGGAAGGAGGCTGGGAGCTCATTTTCCCTCATGGGAGACCAGCTGGGCGCTCTAGGGAAATGGAAGTCCATGAAGCCTTTTGGCTGGGAGTGGTGAGTAATGACACCTAATACCTTTCTCAGGTTCTGGGTACTGGGTTTGATTTCTCACACAGTTAACCAAAAAGCCAGGTAAGAAGCTGGTGCAAGGAGTGCCGCATTACAATAAAGGTCCTGAGCAGCCATTCTCAGCCGCCTTCCCGGTGCTCTCTACTCTGCTTATGAAGAAAATTGCCTTCCAAGGGAGAGTGTCAGCGCTGTGACCGGCGATGATGGAGAGCATCCAGGGAGAATGCAATGATTATTTACCTCCACCTTGGCCTTGTCCTCAGCTCACAGCTCCCTGGTTCCAGTTCTCAAGCTCCTTTGATGAGGAGCTGTATATTCTAATCAATTGTAAGCTAAAGTGGACGTGGTTTCCTAAGTGTGGTCCTGCTTGAACACAACGTAAGTGAATGCATTAATTAATAAATGTACTTTATTTACACGCTGCAGACTGGGGCCTCCTGAACTCAGAATTCAGATGTTGAAAGCATGTGCTTCACATTAGCAAAGCCTTGACATTTTTAATCAGCCTGGCTCTGCTGCCTGTACACACAATGTGTCAACATGAGAAAGTGAAAATACTGTCTGTGGCTTCCAGTTCTCCGCACTCTGATTAGGCATACACTGTCAACTTCATTTGTACTTGATCCATAAAAAAAGTGTTACATCGTGATATTCTCTTCAAATTCTGGCAAGCTTTATTGATGGCTTATATGTCTGAGTTAGTTTGGCTTCTATTAAAAACTCCAAATTTGTTTTTTAAAGTGATGAATTACTTCATTTTGTAGGTGTAGTTTTTCATATTCCAAAATAATATTTCTGACCTTGGGGAAGATTTAGATTGAATACCTTCTGTTAACCATTCATAGATTTTTCATATTTAGGTTACACTGAAAACCTGTTATGAACTTTCTGTTTAATAGTCCTCCTGACACCTTACTGCACTGGAGAAAGTAAAGACTGTGGTTATTCTTATTTTACTGGATGAGAAGGGGAAGAAAAATTTCAGGAATTAAAACAAGTCAGACTGTACTGACAGCGATCGAAACAATGAATTAGCGAATTCTAAAGCATGATAATAAGCCCAAGTTCTTCTTACCAATTAAGAAAACAAATTTCACAGCTTGGTACAGTGGTTCTTGCCTGTAATCTCAGCACTTTGGGAGGCCAAGGCAGGAGGATCTCTTTAGATGAGGAATTCAAGACCAGCCTGGGCAACATAGGGAAACTGGGTCTCCAGAAAAAGAATTTTTTTTAAATTAGCTGGGTATGGTGGCACATGCCTGTGGTCCCAGCTACTTAGGAGGCTGAGGCTGGAGGATCTGAGCCCAGGTGGTTGGGGCTGCAGTGAGCCATGATCATGCCACTGCACCATAGCCTGGGTGACCCCATCCCCAAAATAAAATAAAACAACTAGAAAATAATTTTCACCCAAAAGAACCTGCTATTAAACTGCATTGGTTTCATAAAGGTATCTAATTTTTCCATAGTGGTAAGAATGTGCTTATTTTAGCAGAGACACACCACTACTTCTAGGAAAACAGATAAAAGCTAGTTTTCTTTGCAGAAGAATAGATAATACTTAAACATAATTTAGTCTGATGTTTCAACTTCATTTCCCTCTCTTCATCATCAGATACTGTGTCCCTAACTGTCTAAAATTCTTTGAGACGTAACATAATGTAGGATATACACTATTCTTGCACTTGTACTTACAGTTAAGATACAGTGCATCAAGCCTGTGGCAAGTTACAAGGTATAGCAGTCAGAGGTCTTCTAAAACAGATGCACAATCTTTTATTTATTACAGACCTTTTTATTGTTACAGCTGTACCATCATTATATTTCAGAATAATTCCTTATGCTCTGTTTGTTTGAACTATGAACGTATAGTCACTGTGCCTTTGTAAAAATGTCTTACTGGAGAAATCTCATTCTTGACCGATCAACCCTAGGACTTAAAGTACATTTCACTTGACTGAGCTGCCGTCTTTGCCAAACTGTGTCTGAATGATAGGAATACTGAAGAGCCCAGCTTCAGAAATGTTCGGATTACATGGTGTCATGTCTTTGGAACAAAATAGCTATGTGACCACAGCAAGAATCTAAAAACCTAAAAATAATTTTGAAATAATTGAACTGTGACCAAAAATATCTGAGACAAAATCAGCTTTGGGACAAAAATACATTTCCATCACGGTTATATATTTCCTTTTATTCTCAAATCATATTTGTCAGAGAAAGAACAAAAAAAAATCCTTCCATTCAAGGAAAAGTTATGTTTTAAATAAATTACCTATTTTAGGGCTTAGTTGTCTTTGAAATTATATTCCAACACCATATAGCTTACAAAAATTTGAGTTGTCTCATGAAACACTCGTTTGATCCACCAAAATGCATTAGCATAATTTCTCTCCCATCTCTTTGTTCACATTGTAGTTGTGGGATAAGAAAATCCTAGGAAAATGCAGCAAACAGGAAGCTTTACCCACATAAAAATTCCAATGAAAACTGAACCAACTGCTTGACCCTCCTAAAAAAAGAAGAGAAGTATATTAAATTTTCTTTTAAGCTCACTGGAAAATTTTCATTATGTCCACTTTGATTTAGTTTGGGCCATGAATGTGCATATGTTTATTTTTATGGCTGGCTACGTCTACGTTGGCCCAGAAAACCGACTACTGTACAAACGTCAGTGCGAAAGCACGGTGTTTTGAAGAGCTGCGCTGACCTTGTTTTTACTGTAACAGCAGTCACTTAGTACACAAGATTTTGAGGCATGTGGAGCGACTGTACAAAAGTCATTGAGGGAATTCACACTTTCCCAAACATAATATTTTGCCCATCTTGATGGAAATAATTCACATAAAGGTCTTTCCCCCTATAGTTTTGAATAAAATATTTAAGAATAGCAAAATAAAGGACCTGTGCATTTGGGTATTCCAATAAAGTGAGTGACGTGAGCAGTCATTGAGTTCAGAGTGAGAGACGTCCCCTCACCTGAGCCCAGGGAAGTTAGCGAATGGCCCTTCATTCAGCTTTGGGAGCACCCACAGGTGAGTAAGAACCGTTCCATGCTGCCATGTGGGTCTGCCATCCCTTCTACTTATGACCTCTGACTGTTTGTCTTTGTTAGTCGATACCTGTAAATTGTTCAGCACAGATAAGAAGACTTACAGTGAAGTAGGCTGGTCAAAAGCTAAAGGGGTCTCAAAGTGGAAATGGTAATAACAGATCACACCATCCCTTCTCATCTACTTCCTGACCAATTCCTTAATAAGTTTTCATCAGCATTTGGAACTACAATGGGTAACAGAATACAGGGAACAGAAAGTATGAATGTGAAATGAATGTCTTTAAAATTTTTACCCCCAAATATCAGAGAAACAAACTCTGTTATGCCCAGTCATTAAAAGAAACCTTTACCTCTGTGGCAATTTACAACAGACAAATGCAAGAGAAATTCACACTATGAAATAATAAAATAAGTGACTCAGTGTCTCACTTAATATTCTTACTCATCTGTGGACCTGCAGAAAAACTGAAAGCCATTTTGATAAAACAGATGTGGAATGGTCTCAGTGGAACGACTGAAGGCTTGTGCCATGTAATTATTGTAAAATACCACACATCTGGCACAAAGTTTGGCCTTATATCAAAAGTCATTTAGGACGAAATGAGCAAGGAGACTTCTGGCCTCATGAAAATCTTAGCTTGTATTTTAAACAATCATTTCAACTTTAAGTCCTCTCTTTACTAAATATAATGTATTTCATTAAGGAACAGTAAAGTTTCTCCAAACCACCAAACAAACAATTAAGGCATTAAAACTGGACAACTGCTTTCTATTATTTCAAAGAAAATACAGAGATATAAATTTGTACAAAGCAATCTAGTTCCATGGGGAAAAAAAATAAAGAATGTAGAAAATTTATAAAGGGCCTTTTCATTCATGAAAAGCTAAGGTCTCAGAGGAACTCTGGAATAACTTGCATATGAGTTTATCACTAATCCATCATCAGGGGAAAACTCCACGCTGAGAGAGGACCCCGTTAATGTATTCTGAGTCCAGTGGAGCAGAAGCAGGAATGTTCTGGCTATAATATTTCTCTCCATCGCTGCAGCCATCTGCCCGTCATGGGTCACATCCACTACGTACCAGCAGCACAGGCTTGCCCCACATTTATTTTTATCAAAAGTCAAATCTTGAAGCTGGCAAAGCCTTGCCTTGTTTTCTACCCCCAAAGTATAACATGAATCCACAATTAACCTGATAAAGAGAAATAACAGGATATTCCTACATAACCCCTTCTAAGTAAGCATCTCTCAGAGGAAGCAGTGATTTTATAGTGGAAAAAAAAAAAAAACTTTCAGTAATGAAATAACACTAGTGAGAATAAATAAGAAACCTCTTGGTGCTCCCTTAATTAGAAAAACAGAGCTTTAAAAATATGCTTGCATTGTGAATTTTTTAAAGATTCATTTCAAATACATGATTTTGCTGTTTATTATACTTTGTTAGACTGCTAAATTGTTTCAAGTTTATCCATCTTCTGAATTTTATTTTTCTCATCCACAAAGATGTTGTATCTTAAAAATAACTTTAATGTTATATGTAATATGGTAGCTTTACAATATCAAGAGTACTTGGAAATAAATGAAATGAGCCTTATTTAGCCAACATACAGTGTTTTATCGATATACAAACAGAAAAATGTCATGTAATGAGATGATTAAGAAAAACATGAGCTTTGTGTCTTAAAGGTTATCCATTTTAGGTTACAGTAATTGATCCCAGGCACTTCAAATGTTTAAAACATTCCAAACCCTCAGCCAAATGTTGAAGACATAACTCTGCCAGAATTTCAGTAGAGAAAATTTTAGAAGGCTGTTCAAATCCAAAGAAAAGGAAAAATATATATTATTGCTGAAAATTGTACGTGAGTTCTGCTTTCCAATGAAAACCACAGCCAAATAAGCTTTCATTAAATTGGAACAAGATGACAAATACTAAAGCTGAAAATGCATACAGTAAATTGAAACATTAAACATTACATAAGGTCTCTGAAGTATAACAAAAAAAGTGGAGACAGAAAATAAAAGAAAATATTTTCAATATCTTAACAGCTGTCTCCTCTTTCCCCAAGACACACAAGTAAAACAGGTAATGGCCTTTGAAACTAAACTTCAATTTTTAAAATAGCGAAGAAGGAGTGCCAGTTAATTCATAAATTTTACCGCCAAGACTCTGCAAAGCTAGGAATATTTACAGTAGTTACACACAGCCTACCTGGAGACCCTTTTACTGTAGCCAGGTGAAGTGACAGACTGCCAGAGACTCACTCGCCATAAACTTCATTGCACAACAATAACATGTTGTACATAAAACTGCAGACTGGCAGGCGAGCAATGATCTTACTGCATAGCAGTTTGGGGTACGTTTTTCGTCTTCTATGAAGGTTATAACAAAAACTGAACAAGTAATGTGTTGTACAGCTCAAATGGGCCATGGCATAACACAGAGACCGCAGGGGAAAACCTGTTTTGCCTTTGTCTATAGGAGCAAGTAGAATTTAAAATTTTTCTTCTGACCAGGTAGTTGAAATATTCTCATCACCAATGCAAAGAAAACTCCTAGCTAATTTTCACATGCAGAAATATGTACCCGTAAACAAACTGTCCCAGTTAAGCAGTGTACTACTGGCTGTCACAGCATAATGCTAATTCAAAGGGAGCCAATGTTAGCAGCTTCTGCCCAGCAGCTTTCACTGTAAGGAAACAGTTAACATGTTTAGAATTCAGTTAGGAGGTTCTCTCTCTGAGGAAACAAAGTCTAGGATATTTTAAAGATGAAAAAAAAATTACTACTTAAGTATTCTAAAACAGTGTCTGCACTCATTCCTGTACCAAAATATTTTACCAAAAATATTTACCTTTATAACTCATAGTTTAGCCAAGGTGTGAATTGGACATTTGAGGTCTGCTAATTCCTTTAGGTACCACTTAGCTGTTACGGATTGTATGTAATGATTTATAAGCTTATGAGTCAATGCATCTGAAAACTGAAACATTCCTCCTAAAGTGTATAGGGTACTTCAGTCGCCCGCCAGAGCCCAGACTGACCCATCACAAGACCAAGTTCGGGACTGTGCATAGTGTAAACAGAAGTAGGCAATCAATAGACACTTGCTGGATTTTACTGAGTGAACTCAACTAAACTGCGTTGAATTGAACTGAGGAGTTGGCAATTACCCATTTTTTAACTCCCAAATCACAGTTCTGGTCTTCTGAATTATTCTCATAGAACCCAAGGTGCTGCCAAGTTCAAAAAGACCTTACCAAATGTTTTCTGGTGCTATTGCAATGACTTCTTTTTACCCTAAAGAGAGACACGTAGCTTTTGTCACAACGGTATCTGCTTGGCCAATTGGCTATCGGTGAAATAAAAACTGAAAATCTGCCTTTCCTCCACGTGCCACGCCTGTAACAACCATGTTTCAAGTCATTGCCGATCAACTATGTAGATGAGATTTTATTCAACTCCTACCTGCATGCGACTCATTCCTAGGAACCCAGCATACTAAGTTAGGAAGACATAGAGACACTTTTCACTGTTCTTTGATGCCCCTCTCACAGCGATTCACATACTGGGAAGTTAGTCAACAAACACTAAATTTCTACTGTGTGAAATCTATATAATAGCACCTCTGAAATAAAGGAATATATAGAAAAAAGGCTGTGGTAATTGTTCAGTAACTACAGTAACCCCCAGGAGAGGTGTGGGGTGCGTGCGTGTGTGTGTCCCCTTGTCCCTGCATTCTGGTTCTCCTCACAGTTAGAGGCACAGGACTCACAGCCTAATGCCTGTCCAGGATCTGGAGCCAATCTCACCCTTAGTAAGAAGAAACTTAATGTGCCTCAGTTTAACACATAAAGGATCCAGTATCAAGACCTCTCCACGCGAGATCCAATCGGGTGTTTCACTTTGCAGTAAATGGGCTTCTGCCCTGCTCCTGAGACAAAGGGTCCTTATAATCCGAGTCCCCTTATTTGAATTTCTGTTTTGATAGGCTGTCCAGGCTGCCGCTTCCTCCAGGACTCAAAGTACTTCTCTAATATTAAATGCCAGACTTTTTTGAAACAGAGAACTAAAGCCTGCCAAGTGGAGGGGCCACGTGTAAGAGCCTAATGAAATCACCACTGCGCCTAACCTAGGGGTGCCCCTTGATCATTATTAACCACAGCACAGAAGTAGGGTGCAGTAATTTGGAGCAGTGGTTCTCATAGTGCTGTTCCCAGACCAGCAGCATCAACATCAGCAACTTCTCAAGACGTATCCCACAGCCACCGAATCAGAAACTTGGAGGAAGGGGGACCAGCAATCTGTTTTAGTGGCCCTCCAGGTGATGCTGTGCTCACTGAAGACTGAGAACCACTGGTTTAGTGCATGACATTGTGAGGAATGCCTGTGTTTTCATACCAGCTCCATTGCTTGTTACGGTAGTAGCCCCGGTAAGTGTGATTCTAACGTTTCTCAGCCTTGGATAACTCCTTCATAAGGTGGAAGTAAAAGGCACATCACAGGGTTAATACAAATGTGTCCTGTGGTCTCTGGCATACAGTGAGTGCTCAATTATGCTGTTTACTCCTAGACTGTCCATTCATTGCCTTCTTCTGCTCTCTCTCATTACCTCTTGTTTGATTTTTTTTTTTTTTTAAGATGGAGTCTCGCTCTGTCGCCAGGCTGGAGTGCAGTGGTGCGATCTCAGCTCACTGTAACCTCCCGCTCCTGCATACAAGCAATTCTCCTGCCTCAGCTTCCCAAGTAGCTGGGATTACAGATGCCTGTCACCACACCTGGCTAATTTTTGTATTTTTAGTAGAGACGGGGTTTCACTGTGTTGGCCAGGCTGGTCTTGAGCTCTTGACCTGAGGCGATCCACCCGCCTCAGCCTCCCAAAGCGCCGAGATTACAGGTGTGAGCCACCGTGCCTGGTCAGGACTTGTTTCTTTTATATAATCCAACCCAACCTGGGTTGATTCGAAAGAAGTCATAGACAAAAACAAAATCTCTTTTATTTAAAAATGATCAAAGTAAAAGACTTCTACCTCAATCTGAAATAATTTATTACATGTCAATGAAGAAGTGCACCATAATGATAATAATAGCTGTTTTTTGCTTGTTTGCCTGTGCCAGCCACTGTTGTTTTATTTAAGAATCTCAACAACCTGTGAGGTAGATAGCTGCATTCCACTTTATACGGAAAGAAGCCAAGGCGCAAAGGATTTCAATAAGTAGATGAAAGTCTCACAGCTGCAAGCAGAAGGCATCAGGACTGGCCGACTCTAAAGACCACATTCTTTTTTATACTGTCTCTAGAAATACCAGGCTTCCTCATAATAGTAAAACTTAGTCAGCCTCATCCACAAAGACAGGGGCAGACTGGAAGGAAGCCAGAGATGAATCCAGGCGATGAAGGGAACAGAATAACTGATTTACGAGAAAGTGAGAAAACAGCATCACACAATACACCCAGGTAACAAACCTGCACAGGTACCCCTGAGTCTCGAAGCTGAAATTCTTTTGTAAAAGGCGAGGGAAATTCAAATACGCTTCGGTTGAGAAAAAAATGAAATAGGACAACTGAAATGGAATGACAATTCTGTTTTATACAACTGCTTAGAGTGTAAAATGGAATCATTATAATTATTTAAAATAACAATTTGGGGAGAGTGAATTAGGTAGTTCTAAGAAAAAACAATTTAGGGCAAGTTCTTCCCTTCCTGTAAACACCCAAAATGATTTTACCTTGAAGAACTTCTGGATTTTAGCAGCTTCAGAGAAGAGTGAAAAATTATCAGCTGCGGCATTTCAGACCATCCAGCCAAATGTGAAATAAAATAATTCTGCACAGGCAGGGGGAGAAACTGAATGACCTCTTTGTCCTTGCCAAACTTTAATGTTTATGTTTTATAAATAAAACATTTTATTTTTAAAAAGCATATGCATTTATCCTTCATGCCTCTTGGGTCTCCTGGCTAAAAAATGAATTTTCAACCTTTCACGTTTCCATTTCTCTTTTAATGGGCTCAGCACCTCCCCCACCAAAGCGTATAAGGAGAACAACAATTAAACAAAACATTTTAAACATAATATCTCAGCGTTGAATACTCTTGGGCTAATGAGACTTATAAGACAGTACATTAATTTAGTATTTTCCTTCTGCGTATTTAGCCCTGAGGGCCACCTTTTACCCAAACTGATTTTTATTTTTTAAGCCTCTATTAATCAGTACTCCCCCAAAGCATTTTGATTCTTAAAATGGACTCTTAGTTTTGTGGTCATAAACACTGGTTGTGACAATGTGTTGGAATTTTCTGGCCGAATCTCCTAATGGGTTAATTTTCTGAAAAAGCCAGGCTGTATAGCGAGGCTCAATGTTACTCCTAAAACGCTTAGTATATCCATTTGTTTCAGAAGTGTCATATCAGGGACAAATCAATGTGTTAAGAATTGTCTGATAATATTGTTGAGGGATTAATCTCACAGACTAGATCATCAGCACGATTATCTTTGGCATTCTGTGTGCACACAGCTCCATTCTAAGCATGAAAAGCCCTCTGATGCCAAACTATGAGAGCCTATATATTGAATGATCTGCCACCATTCAATATTTAATCCTGCAATTGAAGCCACTAAAGGGATATAGCAAAGTAACAAGATGAATGAATCGTGACCTCAAACTTGCAAAAAGACAACCCAAACAATTTATCTTTCTGGCCTGTATGGCATTTTTTTATCCAATATTCCTATCACTTCTCCTCAGTCTGGGAATTGTAGATTGATCAATGCCACATTAGCAAATACTTGAAATGAGAGCTGGGAATTTAGACAATCCATTGTTTATGCTTTAAGAATATTCTGATTCAATTTAGTTTATCTGAAGGCTAAAATCAAGAACTCATAATTAAAAATCAATTTGATTCTCTAGACTACATTTTCAAGCAACTGTGGAAAGGATGGCATAAAATAATTCAGTATCTGTGAAAAATAAAATATAGAAATGATTTAAAACAAAAACTTAGAACTTTGTGCCTCAGAGCTTACATAGAACTCTGAAATTATATTGCTCTCAAATGCAGTAAAACCACATTTCAGTTATTAAGAGGATAAGTTCCACCCTGATTCATTGGTTAATTGCTTATTACCACATCACTTCAGCATGTAATCTTATTTTTTTCACAAGCTAAGTGGGGTCAATCTGATGTATACACGGTCAGTACTAATTCATGTAACTTTTGCTTCTGTACGCACACATATTTCAATTGGGTAAGATCAGTTTTGCTTTCAGAGTTGGGGGCAGGAAGGAATAGGTAAATATGCTGTTTTCTTCTGCTCGTAAAGTCCCTATAATAAAAAAAAAATTCTCAGATTTCTTCCCTAGGGAAATAAATATAAGCGTATGTTAGGCAGCAAAAGAAACCAGTGGGTCATTCCACAAGCAGTTAGAGAGCAAGCCCAGCCCTTGTAGATATCATAGATGCATCAGCGACCTTCTTAATAACTACTCTGTAGCTTTTGAAATAGCCCAAGGGTGATGTTTATTTCATTCTGTTACTAAATTTTATTTTGAATCACCACGTGCTCCCCACAAACTCTTCTTCCCTAGGATTGTAACTGTAATTGTTCTCTGCCTTCATGCATAGTTTCTGGTCAGGGAATAAGAGCTCTAAATGACTGGTATGTCATAATATCAAGTTGGCCACATTTCAGTTGGTATCTGATATCCCATAGTTTCTCAATAGTTTTGAGATGTGGAAGGAAACTGTTAATGCATATTAGAGGTATTATTATTATTATGAACATGTCAGCAATCCTCTGTGACAAAGTGTCATTGACTTCCTGCCAACTCTCATGGATTGGTGACATTTTGTTAAGCAGTCTACTAAAAAAATCCATAACAGGATATTAGATGGTATTTAAAAATAATATCAATGTAAAGGATCACATAAAAGGAATCCTGTATCTTAAAAATGCTAAATCCCAAGTCCATCAGCTGTGTTTGTCAATGTCTACTCTGTGTAATTTAATTATTGAGTTTCTTAGGAAATTCTAATGTTTTGGCAGCACATATATATTAAATAAATTAGGCTTGTGGAATGATTATTTCTATATTCTGATTATATATTATTCGCAAATGTTTAGGCTTGTGGAAAGATTATTTCTATATTCTGATTATAAACTATTTGCAAATGTTTCTAGCCATCTCATTTTGATTTTCTAGTTTTCTATATGTTATTCCCCTCCTGCTGCTTATTTTATTTCTATGTATGTGTAAAGATGCATATATTATGGCATGTGAAAAGACGCAGGACCATCCATCGCATTCTGCCTTTTGTTTTTTTAACTAGTATTAATCCATCAGTTTTTTTATTTAAGCTACACAGATCTCTTAGATGACAGGCAATACTGAACTAAACACTGTTTTTCCTAATGACTTGTCAACAAGTGCAGGAAAATAAGCAGGAACAGGATTCAGATGTAAAGATTTAAGTAAAATAATGTGTCATTTAAAAAGACGTCTGTTAGTTATTTTTAATGGTGTGCTACATAGATGGTGATGGAAATGGATCTCATTAGGAGGAAACGCTCCGATAGCATCTTTTATCCCTCAAAGACAAACCGACATTTTCTTTACTTTCTTTCTCCATTGGGTCTTTAACTTCAGCCTACACAGATACTCACAAATCTCATCAATTGTTAGCAAAATAAATTTCTATCTTATTCAGCACTTATCTCTTCAATTTTGCCCCCTCAATAGCTCTTCTCATTCACCATTAAACTTCATGAAAATATAGCTCAGACAGCTTCTCCTAGTTTCTCAGTGCTTCCTCACTCACCGTTGCAACCTGATGCCCCACATCCTCAAGAAATTAATTTCCCTCTTAATTTGTGTGGCGATGCCCTCTCTTTAGCCTGCCCGTATTTCTCTACTGTTCCTCACCTGCCTCCTTCTCTGTTTCCGCCCCCGCCCCACGTGGAGGCATTTCCCTAGGTTTGGCAGCTTTACCTGTCTCCCTTCTGCGCTCAGCGCTCCCCACTTGGGCAATAACTCAGGGCTCCAAGGCCTCGTCTCTCCTCCCAAGTCTGCATTTCTAATTCCCATCTCTCTCCTGAGTGCTGGCTGTGCTTTTCCAAAAATGCTGGTTATGGATTGGTGGCTGGATGTACCATGTAGCCAAACACATATTTCAAGTTACATGTAATTAAACCCATTACAGTTACATTGGGGTGTGAGCTTACTTTTTATTACATCTTGCAGAAATGATGGCAAGTTGGGTGGTAAAGTGAAAGATGGTGAATAAATCAACATTTACTGTTGCACAGTTAAAGCGATTCAACAGATTTCGGTTTTCCCTCTCCCCGGTGATACCAGACGTGTTAATACCTCTTATTAATGACCTCAGCCCTGTACAGTAGAGCAGGTGGCTGCAGCAATGGAGAGCCACTTAGAGGAAGAATGAGCCTTCACTGTTCACATCCCATAGCCCTTATACTGAAAACGTGCCCTTTTTCCCATTTGAGATAAAAGAACATAATAGATAAAATAACCATTCAATTTGGTATATCAATGACTTGAGAGTACTGCCAGTTGAATTATAAGTAAAGTTAACTAAAAATGGGGAAAAATCTAGTCAGATTCCATTCTCTGGAGCATCCCTTTTACAATTAAGGAACAAAACATTTGAGCAATGTGTTTAGCCTATGCCTGAAACTGCTTTAAATGAAATATTATGCCATATTTTCTCAGTTGTACTTCATAAGCCTGGTATTTTGCCCATTTTATAGAGGAAGAAGTCAGCCGTAAAAGGATAAGTTCAGAAACACAGAGCAAATCACTATGGCGTTAGTCAAGAAACATTTTCAAGTACCAACTCTATGCAGGGCAGTGCCAATTGTTTCTTCCTTGCAGGTAGTCTCCCAATCTATTATCTCTGCCATCTCTAAACACAGTAAATAGTCTATACAGTGCATTGGAATTGACCTTTGAATAAAAGATGCTATGAGCTGCATCATCATTAAATGCCATTAAATTTATTGAATCTGCTCAGTTACTGAAAATGAATGTTGCTTTTTCATTGTGTATTAGTCCAGGCAGTGAGGCAACATGGCTGCATCCTCATCTCTAACAGTCGTGTGCCTGTGTTCGCAGGACGCTGGCCTCCTTAGAGCCAGGGCCAGTCATGGTTTTATTTAACCGTGTCTATTCAAGCCTAACAATGAGTGCTCAATAACTTTGATGAAAAATTATATACAAGTGGAACAAGTCGTACTGGAATCCTGAGGACATTTGGGTTTGCTTTTAACTTCTGAAATTTACCAGAGATGCAATGTTGGACAAATTAGTTAATTTATCTGGACCTCAGCTTCCGTAAAGGGAGGCTCTTGCCCTCTTCTCAGTCATGGGCATGGATGTCATAATCTACACAGGCAGGTTAAATCATATGTATGAAAATATTCTGTAAACTGAAGAACAGCTTACGAAGGCAGCTATTATTTTTAATATTACTCTAACATAAAAGTCTGTAAAGGTAATTTGTTTTCCATGCTAAAAATAGTTTACAAATGGCTGAAAACATCATTAAATAATTATATGCAATTAGGCTAAGGACAAGAAACATGAGAAGAGGGACTGGTGGGCAGAATTAACAGCTATTCTGTTACACGAACAAGCATCTCCCATGTGCAGGGTTGTGTTGGGCTATGCAGGGACATCCAGGATAACCCTGCGGTGGACGTCCCGCCATTTTGCTCCAGACTGGGCAAAAGTTAACAGAAATCATCATATAAAACGGGACATGTAAGTATCATAAATGAGTCTCAGAAGGCAGAAGCAATATCCATTTTGAAGAGGATCAATAAGAGCCTTGTGGAAAAAAAGTCACTTCTGAGATGATCTATAAACCGACAAGGTGTTGAAGGGTGGAGAGATGGGGACGACAGTGTGCCTCGGGCTGAAGGAACCGCAGAAACCAAGGCACTGCAGTGGGAGAGTGTCAGTAGTGCCACGTCAGCACAGCACACAGACAATTCAGGAACATCTCAAAACATACTGCAACCACATTTTACTGTCACTACATTGCTAACGATCTTATAGATCAGAGCGTATCGTTAGTAAACTCAAAACTAGTACTGCAATCCCACTTTACAAAGCTGACCATTTTCTGCTGCTTTCCAACCAGGTGAACCAACAAGAGCTCTCAGAGGAGTCCTTGGCAACAACCACCAGCACAACAAAAAGGCCATAGTTCTTTTAAAGAACGTGATTCTGCTAAATTCTTCATATTTATAATGTTCTGTGACTCAACAGCATCACACAGATAAAGCCCAGAGGAAATGTTGCAGTTAATAAATTATTAAGCTGCTCTCCTTTAAAACATTGGGACTGGGCAGTACAAAGACTTGCCATGATCTGTTAAATGCAAGCGGATCTGTAAATCTCAAAAAGAAAAACTATCTGAACTAAGGAACAGTTGGCTCTGCAGATCCCATGACCCACCCGGGATCCCCTTCTTGCAGTCTGTCACTCTTAAAAAATTTAACGCTAATACAGTCAATGAAACATAAAACCAAACTGAGGGAGGTGGGCTATGTGCACCCTCCGAAGATCTATTTTACACTTGATAAAATGACCTTTAAAGAGTCATCTACTGAAGTGCAGCTTTGCAATTACAGCCTTGCGTCTGCACAGAAATAACTTAATTCATATTGGTGCCTTGTTTATAATATGGTGCACAGTTAAACAAATTTCCACTTTGTCATATTCCCTGTTAGATAGTTAAATTTCAGATTTCTTTGTGCCACATACACTGACCTAAAATGGCTAATTTTTAAAGTAATTATATGTAATTTTTTTTTCTGGCAGGTAAAATGGTTTCAAAATTACTTTAGTTCTGTTTTAAAGCCTAATCTCTATGGCCTGGGCATAGTTCCTTTTTTTTTCCTTTTGTTTTTTTTTTCCATCTACCAAACGCAAATTGGCTTATTTTGCTGAAATGGCTACAACAGAGGGCTGGCTTTGATAAGTTGTATCAGTGTGTACTTTCTGAGCAGAGAGTTTGTAGGGCAGGTGGGAAGGGCAGCTGGTGGGAGGGATCAGATTAGTGGAAACACAAAACTGTACTTTCATCTACACCACCCTCCCTTCCCTACCCAACACTGGCAACTATCCTTATGATCAGGATGAAAAGTTGGAAAACATCCCAGTTTCATTTAAATGAGAAAAGAGATTTGACATATTAATGATGTGGGATGTATTGAGAACAGCATCTTGCTTCCTTCTTCATACATGACTTCAGACATTTCTGTAGGGATGTTACAATATAATTTATGTTTGAAATTTCAGTTATGAAAGGGACTAGATTTAATAACACTGACTAGAGGCTGGCAGTGCAAAGGCAGGTCTAGAAGCCACCTCTGCCTAGAACACCACCTCCATCATCTTGGTGCTGGTTATCACTCTGCTCTTGTTGCAGACTCAACAACTTTTGGTCATAGATCGCGAACCCTTTCAAAATGATTCTGGTGGTTGTGATACAGAAAAAGGCTTCTGAAAAATTGGGGTGGCCAGAGAGTTCCACATTCAATTTCCTTTATGATCTAAATTTGAGATTCAAAAGCATGATAATACACAAAAGCAATAGCAAATTTCCAGTTAATCTTCTACCAAATGTTCTAGAAAAAAATTACATTGAAAACAGTGTTTCTAAGTTAGTAGGATGGGTGTAGGTCCTGTGGATGTTAGAAAATTAGGCAGAGCATTTTAGACTTGGTGAGAGAACAAGGAAAAGTTGCTCTGTAACCTCCTGCAAAGTACTTAACCTGTTTAAACCTCAAATCTATACCTATTAAATGTGGTCAGTACTCAAGTACAATTCATAAGACTGCTTTGGAGGATTAAACAAGGTAAGGATTCAAACGATTTAACACAGCTTGGTGCATAGAAAGTGTTGAAGTGTGTATACATTAAACGTGTATTACATTATTATTATTATTTTTGCTATCATCATCAGAAGACTTTTTTAGAAAAACAACATAATAGAACCAGGCTGAAGAAGGCTTGATGAGGCCACGGCAGAGGATTGAGAGGGATTGTTAAATCAAGGAGACCAGGTAGGAAGTAGTTCCTGGTTTCCAGAGAAGTGCTGCTGGAACTTTGAACTACAGTGGAAGCAGCTGGGAATGAAGGAGAAGTGGCAGCTATAGAGAAAAGAAAGAGCAACCCCAAATGCCCAGATAACTGAAAACACTCTAATTCCCAAGGTTTAATCAATTCCTCATAACGAGAGGTGATAATATGGTAGCAGCCCGGCTGACTCTCCGCACCTCCTGCACCTGCGAGTCCACTCTGGCTGGTTTGAGCCCTTCAGCCCACTGCTGCACTGTGGGAGCCCCTCTCTGGGCTGGCCAACGCTGGAGCCCGCTCCCTCTGCTTTCAGGGAGGTATGGAGGCAGAGGCGTGGGCGGGAACTGGGGCTGCACACTGAGCTTGCGGGCCAGCACGAATTCTGGGTGGGTGTGGCTTGGTGGCCTCCTTAGTGCGGCTGGCTGGCGCCGCTGGCCCCGGGCAGTGAGGGGCTTAGCACCCAGGCCAGCAACTGCGGAGGGGACACCAGGTTCCCCAGCACTGCCGGCTGGCCTACCCACGCCATGCTTGAATTCTCCCCACACTTCATCTCCCTCCCCACGGGGCAGGGCTGGGGACCTGCAGCCTGCCAAGGCGGACCTCCCCTGTGGTGGGCTCCCGTGCAGCCAAGCCTCCTCGATGGGTGCCACCCCCTGCTCCGGGGCACCCGGTCCCATTGGTCACCCAAGGGCTGAGGAGTGTGTGGCTCGGGACTGACAGGCAGTTCTGCCTGTGGCCTCCTGCGGATCCACTAGGGGAAGCCAGCTGGGCTCCTGAGTCACGTGGGGACTTGGAGAACTTTTATGTCTAGCTAGAGGATTGTAAATGCACCAATCAGCACTCTGTTTCTAGCTCAGGGATTATGAACACACCAATCAGCACTCTGTCAAAAATGGAAAAATCAGCTCTCTTTAAAATGGACCAATCAGCTCTCTGTAAAATGGGCCAATCAGCAGGATAAGGGAATAAAAGCAGGCTGCCTGAGCCAGCAGTGGCAACCTTGGGTCCCCTTCCCCACTGTGGAAGCTTTGTTCTTTCACTCTTTGCAATATATCTTGCTGCTGCTCACTCTTTGGGTCCGCACTGCCTTTAGGAGCTGTAACACTCACCAGGAAGGTCTACAGCTTCACTCCTGAGGCCAGCGAGACCAGGATCCCACCAGGCGGAATGCACAACTTTGGACGGGAGGAGTGAACAACTCCAGACTAAAAGCTGTAACACTCACCATGAAGGTCTGCAGTTTCACTCTTGAAGCCAGCGAGACCACAAACCCACTGGGAGGAATGGACAACTGGAAAGAACAACTCCAGACGCACTGCCTTAAGAGCTGTGACATTTACCGAGAAGCTCTGCAGCTTCACTCTTGAAGCCAGCGAGACCATGAACCCACCAGAAGGAAGAAACTCTGAACACGTCCGAACATCAGAAGGAACAAGTTCCAGACACACCAACTTTAAGAACTGTAACACTCACTGCGAGGGTCCGTGGCTTGTCTTGAAGTCAGTGAGACCAAGAACCCACCAATTCCAGACACAATCATTTGAGAAAGTGCGAGTCTCCATTTAGGCATACAGATACATGCTTACATGTTTGCTTAACCATGGAGAGTAAAAAAAATTCCAAAGCAAGACTGAATGGCTGGTTTTGTTTGTTGGGTTTTTTTTTTTTTTTTTTTTTTTTTTCATTTTTTTTTTTTTTGAGACGGAGTCTTGCCATATATATCATTCTTTATCTTCAAAACACAAACACTTCAACAGTACTATAAGGTAAAACTTCTGTTCCTTCTGTGTTAACAATACCCAGACATTTTTGTGAGAATCCCTTTTGTGGGAACCTATTCTTGTGATAAGTTGTTTGCTGTTCACAGTTATTAGGGTTCCAAATCAGACGGGGCTACGTGTACTACAATTTCTAAACGAAAGGCACAAACATACTCTTGAGAATTCCAATTGAGTACATGATTCCAAATAATAACTTGTTGTGATCAGTCTTCACTTCCTCTTTCTTACGTTCTAAGTCAATAAACAGTGAGATTTTGCTGTTTATCACATAAAACAGCAATGCTAATTTATAATATTCTTGGGAGAGTTTTCATTTTTAAAAGGTAAATATTACTTTTCCTAGGTATAAAATCAGAAGTGACACAATTTTTAAAATGCAGTTTGGGTATCAGTTTAGTTACCTTAAAAAATGCCATTAAAATAATAATAATATGAAAAAAAGCAATGTATTCTTCCAAGAAAAATAGCTGTATCTCATACAATAATTTAAAAACACATCTGCCATCTACCAGTAGTTTTAAGAAATTCTCAATTTACATCAGTTTCTTGTTGAAATAATTTATCTTAGAGGAAAGAAAAGGACAAATTCATTAAAATCTCAAATTTCTTTTTGTTTCATTTCCCATTTAGTTTACTTTCATTCATTTTAAAAATAACTTTTAACAAAGCCTCTATCAAATATTGCAATGGATTCATGCTGATTAGAGTAATAGTAGTTTGTTATCTTTAGAAGATGTACTGGCTGGGCGCGGTGGCTCATGCCTATAATCCCAGCACTTTGGGAGACCAAGGCAGGTGGATCACCTGAGGTTAGAAATTCGAGACCAGTGTGGTGAAATCCCATCTCTACTAAAAATACAAAAATTAGCCAGGCTTGGTTGTGGGTGCCTATAATCCCAGTTACTCAGGAGGCTGAGACAGGAAAATCGCTTGAACCCAGGAGGCAGAGGTTGCAGTGATTGGAGATCGTGCCTCTGCACTCCAGGCTGGGTGACAGAGCGAGACGCCGTCTCAAAAAAAAAAAAAAAAAAAAAAAAAAAAAGATGCACAATAAAACTTCCTTTTCCCAGATTTACCTCTTAAGATTCCTTGCTGGTACAATTCTACATTCTCAATTAAACATTCTTTTCATTTAATGTTTGGATGAATTCGGAGTTTAATTTGGACAAGCAGAGGATTTTTCTTTCCAGGATGCCTGATGATGTGTTTGTGCTTACAACAATGGTGGGGGACACCGTAATCTACGGAAACATGAGGCTGAAGTCGCAGAGCAGTTCACTGCACTGATCAAGAAGCTCTTCTTTTTCAGGCTGCCGATGGGTCGTTTCAATTCCCCAGCACTGAGGCCAGACTGCTAACTCTGTCAATAGAAAATCTGTAAAACTGGTTTTTAGGAGATGGGGCTTATTCAGCTTCCAGACTTAATACTCGTTTTAAACACTGTAGCCAAATACGGAGGGGGGTTGAAAAGAAATGTGGAATGTGGGCAAAAGGGAATAAAGGGGAACAAAAAAAGAGGAGACTCATGAAAGGAGTCTGAAAAAAAGAAGAGTAATTAGAGGAGGGAGCAAGCAGGAAATCGCAGAGACAAGGGAAGGCTGCAGTGTGGAGGCTCAAGTTGCAGGAAGAGGCTAAGTCGTATTTTTGGAGAACAGTGAATAGCTACTCTCTTCTCATCTATTATATTGCTGGCACCACAGCAAAGGAAACACAAATATTTCAATATCGGTGGTGTTTTTAAAAGCCCATGGAAAGGAACCAAAGCAGCACATTTATTCTACTTATTTTCTAGCTTGTTCAAGAGCTACTTTAGTACAAATGATTTTGGGGACACTAAATATAACAAATGTATTTCTTTGTTTATACTCTGTTTGTAAACATACATAATAAAATTCCTCAATGACACCTACCTACGTCTACTCTGTAATTTTCTTTCAAATTAATGGTACTAAATGAAGAACCATTTATACTTTCAAGAAAAAAAAATGCTGAACCGCAGCAGACATTTTCAAAGAAAACTTTGCCAATTTTTCTGGGTATAAACACATGAACTCCTTTGCTTTATAAATTTGGCTCTGAATAAAATGTCACATGTGAGTAGTATATGTTTCTTCATTTGAAAAAGTCGGCTTCACAGGGTGAGTGTGAAAGATCTGAGCATCATTACTGAGTCACGTCCAAGGGCTTTTTTCACGTCTCTTCCCTACACACTGTCTGTCTTCTTGAAACCTGAAGGCCTGACTTCCTAGGCCCAATGAAGATGAGAGAGGGAAGTGCCCAAAACAATACTGACCAAAGTGGGGAGAGCTGGGCATAAGCTCAAGAATACACACTGTCCATGAACAGAAATACAGTCCTACCTCTGGCAGAGCCATACTTAGCTGAATTTGATATATCCATTCTTAGGGTTGAACTGCTGCTTGTTGAAGGTGAGTTGGTTGTAGGTGTGTGGCCTTATTTCTGGGTTTCCTATTCTGTTCCATTGGTCTATGCATCTATTTTTGTACCAGTACCATGCTGTTTTGGTTACTGTAGCCTTGGAGCATAGTTTGAAATTGGGTAACGTGATGCATCTGGCTTTGTTCTTTCTGCTTAGGGAGTTAAGCATTGCGTACACACAGACATAAAGATGGAAACAGTAAGACACCGAGGACTCCAAAATGGGGGGAGGGAGGGATGAAGGACAGGCAAGGAAAAACCATCTATTGGGTACTATGTTCACTATTTGGGTGACGGGATCCATAGAAGCCCAAACCTTAGTATCATGCAATGTACCCATGTAACAAACCTGCACCTGTACCCCTGAGTCTAAAATTTAAAAAATAAATAAAAATATGTGTTTTAAAACAACTGCTGCTTGTCACACGGACAAAGACTCTCTCCTTGACCCCACTTGAGTCAGGCTCCTCCAGGTGCTCTGTTTGACGAGGCCTCCACCTTGCTCACCCTTCCCCTTGCTGGGCCCACATAGCCCAGATTTAGCAAGACTCTCACTAAATCAGTTTAGAGAGAACCCCCACACCCTCCATATCTGGTCAAATTTCTCATCCCCCAACTCTGATGTAGAAGGCCTTGGCCTACCATCAGCAAGAATCCTGTCAAGTTAGTTTAGCAAGACTCTCCCTACCCTGATGTCCTTTCTTAGTAATTCTCCATCCGCTACTCCAACTCCACACCTGTTCTTTGGCTGTAAATCCCCACTCCGTCCACAGTTGAGGTTGAGCCTGATGTCTCTCCCCTATTGCAACAGAACTGACACCAATTGCAGCAATTCTGAATAGTCTTCCTTAACGTTTTAGCAACTGTCAGAATGAATTTTTCCTTAGCGACACCAAAGAGTAAGTGGTACCAGCTCATGGATTCCTCCTATAGAACTAAAACAGTAAGAACCATAGCAAAGGTGATCAGCCTGAACATCATGGGTCGAGGAACCACCGGAGTCTGGCATCAGGTACCCTGAAGAGGATGAGCTCACCTGCCACCAGTATGATAAATACAGTGAGTTCGTGAAAAGAGGTTTTTAAAGATCACAGGAATTTGGGGCACATGGCTTCGACCTCTGCCTCCCTTTCAATGTCCAGAGTGGATCTGGCTGAAGGATCAAGCTGCTATCATGGACACTGTGGTGTGGAATCTGGGAAGCAGACTGGGTACCCTGGACCTGATGCCTAGAGAGAAGACAGCAGCGGGAGTTAGCTCTACCATGATATGTTTAAAAAACGAATACAGCGAAGGAAGAAAAAAGTCCTGGGGCAAAGGCCGACGGTTCTCTAAACACTTCCTG
The DNA here is from genome assembly GCF_000951045.1 of Mandrillus leucophaeus. Lineage (NCBI taxonomy): Eukaryota > Metazoa > Chordata > Mammalia > Primates > Cercopithecidae > Mandrillus > Mandrillus leucophaeus. Next base: position 2,714,420 of record NW_012106697.1, on the reverse strand, counting down.
GTAAAGTCCCTCAACTGCAGTGTGAATGAGAGAGGCGGGGAGAGGTTGGCTGGGAACGATATTGCTCATCTGAGCTATTTTGGATGTGAGATATGCAACAAAATGCCTGGGTATAACTTGAAAATATAAAAAAAAAATGGTGCAAAAATATCAATCAAACTCGATGCAATGAATCAGCCATCTAGTTTAATGTGATTAAAATCAAGAGAAAGTACTAACACATAGTTTGAGAATTAGCCCCTTTTTTCTTCTTACAAATAATGAAGAAAATAGTCCAAGCAAACCAGAGCAAATTCAGATTTCATTACGTACCTACTTGTATCTCAATATGATCTTATCTTTAGCAATAACATCCTTTGGCTCTCTTCATAGCCATAGTCAACCAAATCCACATATTCAACAAACTACCATACAATTCCCTCTTTAATGCATTCTATCAGAGCATCGTCCTAGGTTTCTCTACTGTCACTAGTCCAAAAGCAAAGTACATATTCTAATTCTAGCAATATCAACAATATTCACTCAACACCTTCACCCCATAGCACAAAACGAGGACATGAGCAACACCATTTCTTCCCTTTGGATAAATAATATCAGCTCTTCACTAAGAAAACAACAGCTATAGGCCCACTGCGGTGGTTCACACCTGTAATCCCAGCACTTTGGGAGGCCGAGGAGGGTGAATCACCTGAGGTCAGGAGTTTGAGACCAGCCTGACCAACATGGAGAAACCTTGTTTCTACTAAAAATACAAAATTAGCCAGGCGTGGTGGTGCATGCCTGTAATCCCAGCTACTCGGGAGGCTAATGCAGGAGAATCACTTGAAGCCTGGAGCTGGAGGTTGTAGTGAGCCGAGATCGCACCACTGCACTCCAGCCTGGGCAACAAGAGCAAAACTCTGTCTCAGAAAAGGAACGGAAAGGGAATGGAAGGGAAAGGGAACGGGAACAGGAAAGGGAAAGGGAAAGGCAAAGGAAAACGAAAAGGAAAAAGGAAAGAACAGCTATAGAACCCGTTGTGGAGTCGCCGACCTCTATTCAAATCTTCAGGCCCTGGAGGGAAATGTCTACTGCTCTTATTTTTCTCCAAAAACATTATTTTTTCTTTAATGATTACTGATCTTCTCTTCATCTCAGTATCGAAACCATCTTAACATCCTGAGTCTTTTTTTCCCTACATCCCATGGTCCCTCCTCCTTACATTTTGACAGAGATATAACTAACTGGAGTGGTCAGGGAGCTAGGGAGACACACTAGGGATCAATTTATCTCTGGCACGGGAATTGACTAATAGGTGTTTTCCGTCTCTAATTTCTGTGACTTCCCCCTGTCAGGGGGATCCCCAGACCAATTCTTTCCTGGCTGTCACAAGCACCTGCTCTCACGCCTCAGCTCAGCCCTGGTCGGGACTCTTACAGCTGTCTAATCTCCTTCCTGGTCAGAGCACAGCTCTCCCTCAGGGGTGCAGAGAGACGCAAGCACTAGAAGACTGCGGGTGAGCGTCAGCCCTGTGCTAGCACAGAGGAAATGAGAGCGGATGCCCATCCCATAAGCCAGAACACCCTTTCATCAGCTTTCTCCATGCTCTGGGGCCAAACAAGTCAGGAAGGCAAAGAGGATATGTGGTAGAGCCTTTCAAGAAGATTTTACTAAATTCTTCTGGGACGTCAGCCAAAGCCTGGGTTAACCTTGGTTGCGTCACTGGTAAACTAATCACACCCTTGCTGAAATGGGAAAGCAAGATGTGGCCTTCGTTAAATTCTGGGAAACTGGTAAGTTTTGTGAGCAGCATACATTCTTACAGTTGGGAGGCATTTTAGATAATAATTTTGAATCCTTTTCCCTCTATTGTTTGTTTTTATGTGTAGTTCAGGGTGCTTGGCAGGGTATTACCCAAACTGATCAATGACATCAGTAGCACACGTGTATGCTATAAGCCAGCATCATTTATATATAGCAGGGCATATATAAGCGCATTATACCTCATATATTAATTCAATCCAAATGCACAAATACTTATTGCATGCTTACTCAATGCCAGGCACTGCACTGGCTCCGGGAAGTTAAACAGGAGGTGAAGAGGACATGGTGCCTGTCCACGTGGAGTTTCTGGTCTCATGCCAGTCTTTCACACAACTCTTCCATTTATCTCACTTTGCCTCTACTCTAGCTGAAGCTTAACTACCTCTTAGGGGAATGGCCGCACCAGTTCTTTTTTGTTTTTGTTTTGTTTGCAACAGAGTTTCACTCTTGTTGCCCAGGCTAGAGTGCAGTGGCACGATCTCAGGTCACTGCAACCTCTGCCTCCCGGGTTCAAGTGATTCTCATGCCTCAGCCTCGCAAGTACCTGGGATTACAGACACCTGCCTCCACACCCAGCTAATTTTTTTGTATTTTTAGTAGAGACAGGGTTTCCTCATGTTGTCCAGGCTGGTCTTGAACTCCTGACCTCAGGTGGTCCACCTGCCCGGCCTCCCAAAGTGCTGGGATTACAGGTGTGAGCCACCAAGCCTGGCCCTTGCAACACCCTTCTAGTCTCCGGACTGGTGCCAGCTCCTCGAGTTTTTATGAAAGTCCAAACCCCATGGTCGATCTTCCCGCTTAGAACCACCCAATGCCTTGTGCATACGTAGCCACGGTGTGCACCTTCTGCCATGTACTCAGTTATTTGTAGAGTCTCAGGGGAAATGGTTTTAGAATGTGGAGCTGAGCTCTGAAGTCAGACTGGCCCGAGTTCAATTCCAGCTCTCTGAATTTTCAGCTCCAGGTTCTTAGGCAAGTTGGATCATGTCTCTCCCTGTTCAAAACCCTTTCATGGCTTCCCGTTGCAATTTTGGGAGAAAAAACACTTCTGCAGTCCAAAGTAATCTTTTAAACATTCAAAATCTTTTCAAATCCAAACTCTGCAAAGCCTGACTTCCCTCTGCAACCTTATTTCATGAGTTATGCCATTGTCCTCCGTGACCACTGGGTGACCCTTCCAAGGCCTGTTTTCAGTTTCTCCAGCGCTCCCATTAGCTCCTGCACTCCTGGGGTCTTTGCAATGCTTTCCTTCCATTTAGAATCTCTCCGGCTATGTTACCTAAGTTGCTCATTCTGTCCCCTCAAGTCTCAGCTTTAAACCTGTCACTTTTTCAGAGATGACTTCCCTGGCCACCTGGTCCAGGGAAGCCTCCCTCTCCTACATTCTGAATACGCCCTCCCACAGAAGCCAGCTCCATTCGTTGTACGCAGTGCGCGTACGTATTTTTGTGGTTCACTTGTGCAAGGTCTGTCTTTCCCTCTAGACTTGTAAGCTCCCATAAGGACAGGGAACCTGTCTGTTTGGTTTATCACCATATCCCCAGTCGTCTGCAGAACAGCACATGCAGGTGCTCAAGAAAGACAAAGGGATAAATCTCTCTGTATGCCGGTTTCCTTATTTATAAAATAGGAATCACAATTACCTGAGCTCACTGCCTTTAAGAAGCCAAGAATAAAATCTGCACAGACTGGGAGTGCTCAGTGAAAGGGAGCTACTCCCAATTCCACTTCCACTTCCTAACTGCAGTCCTCGCAAGCGAACTGCCTTCCCTCTGCATCCTCCACATGACCTAGCACAGTGAGCATCATGGACATCCATCAACGTCTGCTTGAACTGAAGTGAGCACGTCATCTGAGATTGCAGTTTTTCATTCTGCTACATTTACTCTATTTCACTCACCTACAGAGATTTTCTTCTCTATGATCATACAATAAGACATTCACTCCAACTTTGCTGTTGTGATAAACTAAGGGAGTACCCACAGAGTCTAGGATAACGTGCTAGCATCACCAGGCTCTCTTGCTTTCCCACAATGTGAAGAATTCTCTTTGGGAAACTGTATTCCTAATGAAAATTTAAAAATCATATAAATATATATCATGATATATATACATGATTAGTTTTACATATATGACTTGTTTTATATATAGTGTATTAGAAACAAGCAATTACAATATCCAAATTAAAGAATAATTGTGGGCCGGGCGCGGTGGCTCACGCCTGTAATCCCAGCACTTTGGGAGGCCGAGGCGGGCTGATCACAAGGTCAAGAGATCGAGACCATCCTGGCTAACACAGTGAAACCCCGTCTCTACTAAAAATACAAAAAATTAGCCGGGCGTGGTGGCGGGCGCCTGTAGTCCCAGCT
>NW_012106697.1:2691077-2710198 GCF_000951045.1 Mandrillus leucophaeus | reverse complement strand
AAAAATACAAAAAATTAGCCGGGCGTGGTGGCGGGCGCCTGTAGTCCCAGCTACTTGGGAGGCTGAGGCAGGAGAATGGCGTGAACCCAGGAGACGGAGCTTGCAGTGAGCTGAGATTGTGCCACTGCACTCCAGTCTGGGCAACAGAGCGAGACTCCGTCTCAAGAAAAAAAAAAAGGAATAATTGTGGAGCCAGGCACTGTGGCTCACGCCTGTAATCCCAGCACTTTGGGAGGCTGAGGTGGGCGGATCACCTTAGGTCAGGAGTTGAGAGCAGCCTGGGCAACATGGTGAAATCTCATCTCTACTAAAAATACAAAAATTAGCCAGGCATGGTGGTGGACGCCTATAATCCCAGCTATTCGGAAGGCTGAGGCACGAGAATTGCTTGAACCCAGGAGGTGGAGGTTGCAGTGACCAAGATCACGCCACTGTACTCCAGCCTGGGCAACAGAGTAAGACTCCGTCTCAAAAAAAAAAAAGAAAAAAGAAAAAATGTGGCTTTATGTGCTTGTACCCAGAATCAAAATTTGATTGTTGAACAAAGAGAGTTTGAAAAGTTTTGCAAATTAGGTCAAGTATAGGATTCCTGAATCGGAACACAATTGTTTTAATTTTACTATATGGGTCATTAGCAAGCTGTCTGAGAAACAGAGGAGGTACTAAACCAAAAATGTGTTGCAGTTTGGTGACCATTTAACTTAATGACCAAACCAAGACATGTTTAAGAGTGGAAGGAGACAGTGCGGATTACACTGGGACAACAGACATAAACCTAGAATATTCCAGGGTTGCTACTTTGTGTTCTGAATTTGTGAAAAGCTTGGTTCTGACTACACAGCGCCAACAAAAACAAAGATTTTTGTATTTTTCAATCAATCTAACTGTGTCTAGCATTTTCAATTGTTATTGTCTTAACTTATTTTTGATAATACACTTTTAGAACATTATTCAGCATAATGTAATATCAAGATAACATCTGTTTCAACCCAGGTGAAACTCACAGAAAAAATAATTCATTTGACCAGAAACAACCCCAATTCAAGGGGGGAAAAAAAAAAGGGTCCAGTGGCCATCGCTCTGGTTTCTGTACACCGACTCTGGTTCAGCCACCTCCATCCTCTGCCATGTTGCTGCTCCCGTGCCTGGGGACACACAACATGACCGTCTTTATCTTCTACCCAAACAAATCTTAGCTTATGTCTAATTCTGTGTTTTCACAACATGTCGGCTCATTACATTTATTGCATTTTAAATGATATTTAAAATTGAGGTAAATAATTTAAAGAGAAAATATCAAGGGCTTGAAATGAATATCTTCAAATATAATGCAATCAGGCAGATATTTCTGCAATGTTAGGTGACATCAATATGGTGACACTGAGTAACTGTCGACAATTAGTCACAAGATGGAGCAGAGGTCTTGTTAGAAAAGTACTCCCAGATGACAAAATATTGAAAATTCAATTATACTCTGTTTATTACGGGCTTACATTAGCAACTATATTCCTAATGAAGACCTTGATAATAAACAAATTAATGGGAACACAGGGGAGAACTGTTAGAATTATCTTTTCCCCTTATAGTATTCTACAATATTGATGCCAAAGCATGCCAAATGGCAGTGCAAACCTTGCTGAAGAAATTCTTAACATAAATTATATGTATAAGAACATATGACATATTCAAGTACTGAAGATTATGAAAATAATTTTAATACATAATGACAAGATGCAATATGTTTAATGTTTAAAATTTCCAGTCATGTAAGTGTATAAATCATTTAGGAAAGGAAATCTAGTGAATGCAAAGAAGAAGAAACTATCATAAGGGATGCACAAATGGTCTGAATTCTAATTAAAACAGTATGTCATAGAAGTCAGTACATTCATTATCCCTTTTACAAATGTTGTTTTAAAAAGCATCCACAACATGCCACTCTTAGCCAGGCGTAGTGGCTCACCCCTGTAACCTCAGCACTTTGGGAGACAGAGGCAAGTGGATCACCTGAGGTCAGGAGTTCGAGACCAGCCTGGCCAACATGGTGAAACCTTGTCTCTACTAAAAATACAAAAAAATTAGCCGGATGTGGTGGCATGTGCCTGTAATCCCAGCTGCCTGGGAGGCTGAGGCAGGACAACTGCTGGAACCTGGGAGGTGGAGGCTGCAGTGATCTGAGATTGCGCCACTGCACTCCAGCCTGGGCAACAGAGCAAGACTCTGTCTCAAAAAATAAAAATAAAAATAAAAACCATCTACAACATGCAACTCCTTATAAAATATTTCTACAAAAGGTCAGAGAATACAAATACCTATTTTTCCACCAGGAAAATAAAAACCTTTGTCTGCATATGACTAAGTTTTTCTCTGAATTCCTCCCACCACTTTGTGACATTATGCCTAGTTCAATGGACACTTCGTTCATTCTGCTGTTGAAAACATTTAACCAGGCATCTATTTGGAGTATGGCTTTATTGCTACACAATCCAAGGAATGTACTTAGAAGCCTAATTCCCCTTTTCTTGCTACTTATGATCTAGTATAGGAAAATAAGACAGGTAAACAGATAACTTCAAAATAAGGTAGTAAATGCTAAATGTCATGAAGCATTAGAGAGAATAAACATCTGGGGAATTTAAAGGCCGGAAAGTTCACTGTCCTTTGTTATTAGGGTGACTAAAAGGAAGAGGTACTTAAGTTGAGCCTTGAAAGATTGGAAGGATTTTGATCTGCAAAGAGTGTCTAAGGGGGTACCTCAGATGGTTGGTATGGTATGATCAAAGGCAGAGCGGCAAGAAAACTCGTGGTTTATTCACAATATGGCAAATAATAAATAAGACTCCATTACAATGTCTTCACAAGGCATCACAAGGAAAGAAGGCAAAAATAAGATTATTTGGTGTTTAGATAACAGGGGAGATATGCTTAGAGAATTTAAGTGTTCCTGAGAAGGTTGATGCAACTTCCATCCTGTCTTCACTGGTGCAAAGATGTTTTAGGAAGCCAAGATCAAGAGAATTGGGGGAAACATTTTCTAGATGTAAGAAAAGGACAAAAGACAGGAAGAAATTTGAAGAAGTAACATATACACCTCCTATATACTCAGAACTAAAAATAGTTTTGAAATAAATAAATAGTTTGAATTTGATGGAAGTATATGGCCATGGAAAGATTTCATGTAGGGAATAAAGACAAGGCTAATGAACTTGAAATTTTGGAAGTGATTTGGAAATGGTAAGTGGGAAGAAAAAATAGAAACTTGAGCTCCACTTTGGCAAATCGTTTTGAGTGCCATGATGAAAAATATATAACACAACTCATCATGTGATTTCATAATGTCTTAAAAATGTTATAGTGCTTTATATTTTAAAAACTTATTTTACAATTTTCCATTATGAAAGAGAGAGAATATGTTGAGTTTACAATTTATATTGCTGCTTTAGATAGCATTATTTTAAATAGAAAGGATATCAAGGAAGTGGCCAAGAAAAAAACAGCAGGATTGAAATTCAAATACAACTCAGATTTAGTCTGTAAAACCAAAAAGACTATGGTGCCTCTATTAGTAGTAAAACGCTTTATTAAAGGACTAACTTTTAGATGAAGAAAGGGGTATCTGAACGATGTACTTCCCAGAATAATGAAAAATTAATACAGAAATATTAAGACACAAAGCATGTGAGTAAAGAGGTGTGAAACTCACACGTGACTGTAGCTCCCGTTAAGAGTTACTTCTAAATATATATATACTATACGCACTAGTAGGTCTTGTTTTTCAGCTTTGTAGTCCCTGGAGAGTCAGAAACAATGCCTTGGCTGTGTTTGCTGAGTGAATAAATAAGAAACAAAGTAAGGAAAACTTGGATAACAGTATTTTCACAAAGTAGGGGAATCCAAAATTTTGAAAGGTCTTTAAATGTTGTGTAGCTGTTAAGAGAGAACCAAAGAGAGAAGTCTAGAAGGCATCTCCTCAATAGGAAAGTCAGAATTCCCTTTAGTAGGGGGCTCCCAAAAATGACTCTAGGGAACAGGCAAGAACTTACACCCTTCAAGTCTTGGTTCAGAGGCTGATATAGTTTGGATATTTGTCCCCTCTAAATCTTATGTTGAAATATGATCCCTAGTGTTGGAGGTGGAGCCATGTGGGAGGTGTCTGGATTATGAGGGGATCCCTCATGAATGGCTTGGTGACAGAGTGAGTTCTCACCCTGTTAGTTCATGCAGGAGCTGGTTGTTAAACAGAGCCCAGTAACTCCTCCTTTCTCTTGCTCCTGCTCTTGCCATGCTCTCACCATGACACTTCAACTCCCCTTCCATTCTCCATTAGTAAAAGCTTCCTGAAGCCCTCACCAGAAGCAGATGCTGGTGCCATGCTTCTTGTATAGTCTGCAGAACCATGAGCCAAATAAACCTCTTTCGTTATAAATTACCCAGCCTCAGGTACCTCCTTGATAGCAAGGCGAAACAGACTCATGCAGAGGCTGACAAACTTGTCTAGGAAGATAGTGGTCACAGGGAAGCTGGAGCCAGCTTGCTTTCCATGCCCTCTCCATAACCAGCAGGGCCTTTTCTGTCTTAATTTTGCAAAGGCAAAGAAAAATAAAACTTCTTCTCTACAAAGCAATGGCAGCTACTGAAAGTGAGATGCTGCCCTTCTTTATCGGGAGGTCAAAGAGGTGACAGGTATATACCATTGCCAGGACACTCAAATTAGAAAATGATATCTAACTTAATAATTATCAATAGGACTGGAGCAGTGGCTCATGCCTGTAATCCCAGCACTTTGGGAGGCCGAGGCAAGCAAGTTGCTTGAGTTCAGGAGTTTGAGACCAGCCTGGGCAACCTGGTGAAACCTCATCTCTACCAAAAAAAAAAAAAAAAAAAAATAGCCGAATGTGGTGGCACATGCCCATAGTCCCAGTTACTCAGGAGGCTGAGGTGGGAGGATCACTTGAGCCTGGGAGGCAGAGGCTGCAGTGAGCCAAGATCATGCCACTGCACTCCAGCTTGAGTGACAGAGCAAGACTCAAAAAAAAAATTATTAATGTGTCAAAATTATCAATGAAGCAAGTAATTATGACATTTAGTCCATGTTAATTTTCCTTCTGGATGGATTTTTTTGTTGTTGTTCAGCCTGGGACAGGTGACACTATTTACTGTGTAAACTAAAATTTTGAAGATAAGGTATGCATCATTACTTTTATAACTTGAGCTCTGCTAAGATGCATCAAAAATGCTTACAATCTCTCGTATGTTTTACTATTAAAAATAACTATCTGTTTAATTCACCAGTTATCAAATATCTGTTTGCAAACAAAGAAATCTTGGAAGAATATATTTTCCAGAAGAGCTATGGAAGAGATAGAAGAAATTATAATATATCTAAAGCTTAAAGAATTGAAGTTATTAATAATAAAACTCTGTTGAGTATTTTTTTAATTTGTAAAGCTGTCAGTGTCATACTTAATATGGAAGGCATGCCAACTACAGCTAAAAGAAACAGACTACTGGTTTATGTTTGGCATAACATAATGAATCTGTTGACAGTACATATATTGTTGTTATTTATAATCCCATAGTGACAAGAAAATGTCACCAATTACTGGCTACAATGACAGAAGACAATTTATTCCTAATGATTTGTGCCTGCTAGGAAAAAAAGTAGGCTACTAAAAGAGAGTTACCATTCTATTCCCCAACAGCAGTCTTCTAACTGGAAGTATATTTGCAATGTACAGCAAGTTATTTTTGTTAATGAGAGTTTGCATAATTTATCTATAGAACACCTTAAGTTGCAAACTACAATAAGACATTTTAAGGTATATTTTAAAAACAGATATAAACTGAAATATCAGGTTCGTGAAACAGCCTTTCATTAACTCACATATTGTATTCTCTTTCAAACCTAGATCTCTTTAAAGTTGCATCTACTTGTAGGGTGCGGGAAATAACACTTGAAAAGCTACTAAGTCAGGACTTCAAATAGACATTTATTGCTCATCCTGGTCTGTTAAGAACTGCAAGTTGAAAGAAACATGTATTTGAATGCCTCAGTTATGAAGAAATTTAAAATGATGAAATGAGAGGGGACGGGAGGGAGAGGGTCTGGTAATTAGAAGCAGGATAGGAAACTAGACAAGAACGTGTGATTGTATTCGATTGGTAAGACTAGAGGATGTGGGAAGAGAATGATCAGAAAATCCTAATCTAGTCATGCATGGTGATCCAGGAAATAAGAATTTTATGGAAAACTCTAGAGAAATCCAAAGTTGGAAATTACAAAGAAATTTACCAAGAAGTAGGAGAAGAGAAAGGTAACACGTTGTGGATATTTTCAGTGGTTTCAGAAACATTATGGTGAAGCTTAGGTCAGATTGAAGAAAAAGGTCACAAAACAGATTTACCCATTGAAGACATATTTGAGGGCAGACACCACGGTTTTTAACACAGCATTGATACACATTTTAGACACTGAAAATAACTTTGAACAGAAATAGGGTGTTACCATTAAAAAGGCAAAAAGATGTTGGGTACATACATCAACAGTGCATTAAAACATAAGGAAGTCTGTGTGTGTGTGTGTGTGTGTGTGTGTGTGTGTATGTGTATGTGTGCATGATGGGGAGGAGAATTTTTGATGTCCTCAGAAACAAAGGAGTCATGATAAACTGGGAAAAACTCAGTGAATAATGAAAATGACGAGGGCTAAAAGGAACGATTTATCAAGGAATGAATATTGGTCTAATTAGTTTTGAGAAAGGAAGAATAACAGTCTTGTTTCTCAAATGCGAAAAGAAGTATGCCATGAAACTGAAGACCAAAACGTCTCTACTTCATAGTAAGAACTTAGGACAAAAGCAGGAAAAAAAAATTAATTAAACACAAACACAGGCAAATACAGAAAAACCCTGATACCTAGTTCAGTTTTGTCTCTCTAGGCTTCCTTACAGAAAATAAAACTAAGGTCTCTCAAGGTCCAGAGCAGACTTATGATTAAGATATTCAATTATCTGGCAGATCCTTTAGCAACAGAAAGCAGAATTGTTTTACAGAGATCACTTCCCCTAGAAACAAGCGGATAATCACATGAATATTCTCATAGTGAAATAATGAACTGAACTTCTCCAGATTGTGTTTTAAGCGCCTGTAGTATCTCAAGAAAGACACAGATAAGAATACTCGGGAAAATCTGGGGTAGGAATGACTCATGTTTCAAAATCAGGACCATGGTTAAGCAAAACAGTAAGTACCACACCATATCGTTCCCTTTGGAAAGTATGTGAAAGAGAAAGAGGAAATGTTATTGTCTCTTTTTGGGTAAAACCAACATCTTTTAAAAAGGTTGATTAAAATATTCAGGTAATGTCAGTTATTTTTGTATCAACCAATTAAATATAGGACCTGCTTGCTAGGTATGGTAAGGTATTCACCAAAAAATTTCTTCCTGACTACCACTACCGGTCAAAACAACAGAAAAGAAAAGCTCTGTAGGCGAGTGTATGTTGTATTAGTTTAAGCTCTATTAGTCATAGACACGATACTTACAAAAGACACACAGAAGCAATAGAAACTTGGGTTACATTTGATGGATGCAAAAAATAAATCTAACTTTTCTTACCACTTCAGGTGGTTTCCTGGATGTTTATGGTTTGCATCTTCACTTTGTTAGACCTATCCTCACCCAACATGACTTTCCTCCCTTGAGATAAATCCTCAAGAAAAACCTTTGCAAAATTAGCTTTGTAATCTTAATCAAAGATAAAACAATGCACATTAAAATTATTTAATAAGAAGGCACAATTTGAAGAAACTCAAACCCAGTGACACCAGGTGAGCTGTGTAAGGTAAAACAATGAATTAATGATAGAACCAGAATAAGAAACCAGATCTCTTATCGTCTCATCAAATGCCCTTACCACTGTGCCTATGAAACTTTTCCTTCCTTCCTTCCTTCCTTCCTTCCTTCCTTTTTTTGAGACAGAGTTTCACTCTGTCACACAGGCTGGAGTACAGTGGTGCAATCTTGGCTCACAGAAACCGCCTCCCAGGTTCAAGCAATTCTCCTGCCTCAGCCTCACAAGTAGATGAAACTACAGGCACCTGCCACCAAACCCGGCTAATTTTTTGTGCTTTTAATAGAGACGGGGTTTCACCATGTTGACCAAGCTGGTCTCAAACTCCTGACCTCAGGTGATCTGCCTGCCTCAGCCTCCCAAAGTGCTGGGATTACAGGCATGAACCACTGCGCCTGGCCAGAAACTTTTCTTAATAGAGCAGGATTACATCTTAAACTAAGAAGTAGGAAAGAAATTCAGCTGCGCAGAAGCTCCTGGAGACAGTGAGGATATTTCAGTTGAAAAAGCTCTTTCCTTCTCATTGCAAAGCATGTGAGCTGAGGACCGACACTCTACTACTGTCTAGACGCCAACAGATCCCACCCAAGACCAGGACGTTTACTCAGCAGGTTTTAGAATCAGGCTGTGGCTTTAACTCCTGGCTTTGTTACTCAGTATCTGTGTGACCTTAGCAAGGTATTTAGATTCTTCCTAAGCCTTAGTTTTCTTTCCTCTGCAAAACATGGATAATACTACTAATCTCAGAGGGTAGTTGAAGAGATTAAGCATAATAAATGTTGAGTAAAATCCAAATGCCTATCTCTGCCTCCATCAACTTCTCTGCCATTTAGATTTTCATATATTGGTTTCTCTGAAGAACAATAACACAACATTCACATCCAAAATCCTTAGCAATTATCATTGGAAAGGTCACTGTTACAAATGGCTGTTTTCAAAATGCTTCTGGATAGTAATGACATTTGCTGTGGGGGAGGTCAAAAGATTTTGGAGCGAACACAAAGTGTTTCATGAGGGAATGATGTTTGAATTGCAGAACCAGCATTGGTTGGAGTAGGAGGATTTTTGTGAGGGAAACCATGCGATCGAAATAGGAGAAGAAACGCATCCCATAGAAAGGGTCAACAGACACTCTGTCTCCTCTCCGATACTTCTAAAGGAAATCCTGCCTGACAACTGTCAACTATAGATGGGCTGCACATGCCGTACAAACCACTTGCAATCTGGGGGAAGAAACCAGCACTCATGGATATATACATGGGCAATGTTCTTATCCTTTAAAGAACAAACCCTCACCTCCAAATAGATCCCTTTACATCAGCTTTTATCCCTTTTAGAGATCAATTTGGGGACAGACAGGTGAAACTATGACAACATTTTAAGGCTACACTATATAGGCTATGCTCCCCTCAGATCCTCCGCACTCACCTTTTGCTATTTTGAGATAAAAGAGTAAGAGCCCTCAATCTGCTAATGGTATTAGCAACTAAGGAAGTTAGTTAGAAACTAAGTAAGGAACTTAGTTACTAAGGAACTAACATGGAAACCCTGAAGATGCAAAGGTCGACAATACAAACTACTGGATTCTTCGCCTGTCTTTACAGGATAAAAGAGCCCACTGGTCAGGACATCGGCTGTGTCTTTAACAAGCCACCTACAAAACTCAATCAACTTGGTTGAAAATCTTAATCAGGATTGCGACTCACAGGTGGAAGGGAATACAGTTTACTATCATAATCCTACAGCCTCTTTCCTTGCACCATCCTGCCTCTGATGCTCATGTTCTCAGGAGGTTCCCACGGAAAGCATATCAGTTGCAAAACTCTCATTACGGCTGTGGTGAAGATAAATACAAAGTCAAGAGTGCAGAAAATCTATTTTATGTTGTGATTGTTTTGAGATTTGGCAGGAAGTAACTAAAATATATGGGGATAAAATATTCTCAGACTCTGCTCTTCAATCGCTAGGGTCTTACTCTAGTAGCAAATTAGTGCACCTTAAGGTATTGGAGTACAGGTATATGAAAGTTAACTAGGCTACTATGATATAGTATTTTTATTAGATACCGAGTGATCACTGAATGACTTGTTCTAAGAAATGACTCATGAAACATGGAAAAATAACTTTTCCATCCTTTCATCTTTTGATCCTGAACTTGATCTGCTATTGTTCACTGTCCACCTTATTCTCTAAAACCATTATGTTTTTCTTTAAATCCACATTTATTTTTGAGTTTTGATAACACTTTTATATACTATATACTATTTCACAAACTTCAATGTCAACTCTTCTGCACTATGACTTTATGTAATTGTGCAGATGACAGTCTATTTTAACTATCTTTCTACGGCTTTTCCTTTTTTTCGTTCTCTATTACAGGAACATTTCTCCAGGTTCTGCACCCAAAAGCTTGGAGTCTTTTTTAGCCTTGTACTCTTCTTCTCTCACATTACAGAGCCCTGTCAACACTGCTACAACTTGTTCCTTCTACTCTATTCACGATGTAACACTTTTTATTTCATAATGGATCTTGACTCATCAATTCCAAGCTCACCCTGATAGAGTCCATTCATTGTTCATCGCGTCTCAGTTCTGCTCTAGGACCTAGGCTGGCCAGACACTACTGCAGAGACAGTCTTAGACCTCTTGGCACAATGCTCACAGTTCTGCATAAGTGGATTCCACTTAACTGTCAATGTGAACTTCCACGGTTTCCCAAGAGGATCTCCCCAGATCGGGCGGCCTCCTTACAATGTGACCATTGTTTTCCCTTGTTGCTTCCACTACTTCCTGGAGCAGTTCCAACTCTAAGTATACACTGTTCTCCTGCTACACTTACAACAGATTTTACCATCTTTCGAAGTCCTGCTCAACCTATAAATTCTGCGGTCTTTCCTTTTCTGAATCCTCATTGCTCTTCTCTTCTCAGCGTGCAGTTTAGCAATGTATTTCATCTAGCTGTTTTGTCTTCCAATGTTTCCCTGTTGTAAAGCCCAGTATTACAAGCCTAGCAGCTTGACAGCAAAGGATGTATTTTATTCCTTAAAACGAACTCTCAAAACAGGTAATATAGGGATTAAATAATATGCTTATGTGCTTATGTAACCTGACTTTTTGCAGGACTAACACTTTATTTTTACTGAAAAATAGATCTTGATAACTGCTTCTGACATCAAATGTAACTTCCATAAGCTTCTTTAAGTCTGCTTTTCCGCATTACATTTTTTTACAATGCCTAAAGGTTACACATTACACTCCTAGTGGCTAATTGTGTATTCCTGAAAATATTTATTTTTAGTTAGCATTCTAAATCTATCAGAAATCATCAAACCTGAATTTAGTATTTAAACCTATTATATTTCACAAATCCTATCCCACTTCTTTGCAAAGATTTGACTGCACAAGTTTTTATTGGTCTCATTGCTGAAATAAAGTAGATTAGCATATATTTATTAGACAATATGAAGTATCCCCTAGTTAAATTAAATGACATTTACAAAAGTGGATAATGTGAAAAAAAATTAAATTCCTACTTCAACTATTACATTACAAAATTCAGATGAATTAAATGTTATATATATAATATATAGTAAGTATACTTCAGGATGTAGACATATAAATGAGGAAAAATATAATTATACTATACATATAAATAAGGAAAAATATAATTAGTATTTGCTCTAGAGTGAAATCAATATTTTTAAGCATAAGAGGCCACAAGTAAATAATGCTATTGATTCGATTATATTTTAAAGTTTGTAAAAAGAATCCTTTATATCAAAAATACCTTACACAAAGTCAAATGGGAAAATATTTACAGAATATTAAGATCTAAATATTTACAAACAGATTAAGGATTAATAAGATTCATATAATATAAAAACGATTTGCAACTTAATAAGAAAAAAACTTCATGTCCACAATCATCTGTATTTGTATCTATATCTCTATGGCTACACACCACACAATAATGTTTCGATCAATGATGAACCACATAAATGACAGTAACCCCGTAAGATTATACTACCATATTTTTATTGTGTCTTCTCTAGGTGTAGATACACAAATACCATTGTGTTATGATTGCCTGCAGTATTCTGTACAGTAACAGGCTGTACAGATTTGTAGCCTAGGAACAACAGGCTATACCATGCAGCCTACATACATAGTGGGCTATCTTCTCTATGTCTGTGTACTGACACTCTATGATGTTCACATAATGACAAAATTGTCTAATGATGCATTTCTCTGAACGTATGGGTTAAGTGACATAGGACTGTATCTATATCCCTATACATCTCCTGCATCTTTTCCAACACTCTGTGGATTGATGAAAAGAGATTTACCTCCCAGTGCTATTTGCCACCTGCTTTACGTTTTTTATTTATTCAATAAAGATAGAGAAACTTTGTGAAAATGAACTTGCTACTCTGAACTGGAGTAAGTGCAGACCTTCTCGGCACCTAGAATCTGTAGTAAACAGTGTACAGGTGGCATCCAGCTAGACTTTAGGGCCACACATTAGGGCTATGCCCCAGCTCATTTACACCTGCTCTTCACTATTGTGAAACTTACACCTATGTCTATGAGCAGAAGGCCCACCTGTAAGGAGATGTTTATACACAAAAGGTCCTGCAACCAAACCTGTCTCATCGAGGCCACACGTACACAGGGAGAAAAAGCAGAGTCACGGTCCTGGTGTCCTCAACGTCCATCTCTGCCTTCATCTTTCCTTATACTCTGGGTGACCCATTTCTTCATACATCCAAACAGAATAATAGACAGAGGCAAGAATTGGCAATTCACAAAAGAAGAAATCCAAAAGGTACATACATGTGAAAATATATTCAACTCATTAATCAAACGAATACAAATTACAAAAAAGGTAAGACACTGTTTCATCTGTCAAATTGTCAAAAATTTAAAGCATAGAAATACTCCCTGTCAGTGCCCTGGGGGAAAAGGCACTTTTGTACACTGTAGGGAGTATAAATTGATACAAGCTTTTTCGCAGGGCATTTTGACAGGGTGTATCAAAAGCCTTAGGTTGTATAGCCTGTTGGCTCTGAAATTCCACTTCCAAAAATTTATCTTAAGGTAATAACAGAATTAGAGGCAAAGATTTAGCCACTGGGATAATTATTGCAGTATCACTTATAGTAGCGAAAAGTTCAAACCTGGATATCCAAAAGTAGTAGATATGTTAAATTATGATAAACCATGCCATGAAAAAAGTACTATGTTATAGAAAAAAATCTAACAGCATGTGGAAACAGGTGAAAACTGAAGTTGCAATTTTTATTTTTAAAAGAATATACGCACAGACAGATTAAGAATAAAAGTGTAAATCCTAAAAGAGAAACTAGTTTTTATTATCCACCTGCTTATCTGTGTTGCCCAATAAACAGGAAATGCTAAATCACATCATAGATACATTAAGGACATTGATTTAAACACTCATAATGATTTATTCTTAAGTTCATTTGATGCAAAATTCCACTTTTATCACATCTGTCATATCCCATCATTTTACTTGGGTTATTAAGATGGTGCATTACAAATAATGATTAGATGCTTTAAAAATTCCAGTGATTATGTGAAACCATAAACTCTTTAAATGGTTACATTTAAATAACTTGGTTCACCTATAGGCATATTTTGTACCCTGCCATCTATACAATGGTACTCCAGTCACAATAAATGAGACACAGTCCAGTACAAGAGAATATTTTGTACTTGTTTTCTATAGCAACTGACATTTCATTCAAGTACTTTCAAATCCCCTAGGAATCTTCATCTGCTGTATGTCAAAATTTTAAGTTCTCTCCTTGTGAACGTTAACACTCCTATATCAACCAGTTGGAAGGGCAAGCATACTTCATACTGATTACTTTATATTAGCCCGTTTAGTCTGAGAAATTTTTTCACAAAGTCATAATTTTCCAAGTTTGCAATATGCAAACAATAACTATCGCTCCGGTTTTTAATGGCCTGTTTCTATTTCTCTTGCATATATCACTTGTAACTAGGTTTTATGCTTCCCTTTTGTATATATATTCTTTAACACAATGTTTGATATTGTCTCGAGTGTTCATTAAAAATTTGAATCTGATTATATAACTTTATGTTTATAAACATGCATTTTCTTTTTAAGCAGAAGAAGATTGTTAGTGCAAAACTATGTGACAGTTACTAAGGTGGAAACTTATTTCCTAGCTATTAACTTAGTCCTCAGGGCAAAGATTATACACACACACATATATGTACATATTCATATATATACACATATATGAATATAAACATGGTATATATATGTTATATATACATAAATACCTGTCTCTTATACACATCTAGATGTGTATAAGAGACAGGTCTTCTCTAGGTGTAGATACACAAATACCATTGTGTTATGATTGCCTGCAGTATTCTGTACAGTAACAGGCTGTACAGATTTGTAGCCTAGGAACAACAGGCTATACCATGCAGCCTACATACATAGTGGGCTATCTTCTCTATGTCTGTGTACTGACACTCTATGATGTTCACATAATGACAAAATTGTCTAATGATGCATTTCTCTGAACGTAGGGGTTAAGTGACATAGGACTGTATCTATATCCCTATACATCTCCTGCATCTTTTCCAACACTCTGTGGATTGATGAAAAGAGATTTACCTCCCAGTGCTATTTGCCACCTGCTTTACGTTTTTTATTTATTCAATAAAGATAGAGAAACTTTGTGAAAATGAACTTGCTACTCTGAACTGGAGTAAGTGCAGACCTTCTCGGCACCTAGAATCTGTAGTAAACAGTGTACAGGTGGCATCCAGCTAGACTTTAGGGCCACACATTAGGGCTATGCCCCAGCTCATTTACACCTGCTCTTCACTATTGTGAAACTTACACCTATGTCTATGAGCAGAAGGCCCACCTGTAAGGAGATGTTTATACACAAAAGGTCCTGCAACCAAACCTGTCTCATCGAGGCCACACGTACACAGGGAGAAAAAGCAGAGTCACGGTCCTGGTGTCCTCAACGTCCATCTCTGCCTTCATCTTTCCTTATACTCTGGGTGACCCATTTCTTCATACATCCAAACAGAATAATAGACAGAGGCAAGAATTGGCAATTCACAAAAGAAGAAATCCAAAAGGTACATACATGTGAAAATATATTCAACTCATTAATCAAACGAATACAAATTACAAAAAAGGTAAGACACTGTTTCATCTGTCAAATTGTCAAAAATTTAAAGCATAGAAATACTCCCTGTCAGTGCCCTGGGGGAAAAGGCACTTTTGTACACTGTAGGGAGTATAAATTGATACAAGCTTTTTCGCAGGGCATTTTGACAGGGTGTATCAAAAGCTTTAGGTTGTATAGCCTGTTGGCTCTGAAATTCCACTTCCAAAAATTTATCTTAAGGTAATAACAGAATTAGAGGCAAAGATTTAGCCGCTGGGATAATTATTGCAGTATCACTTATAGTAGCGAAAAGTTCAAACCTGGATATCCAAAAGTAGTAGATATGTTAAATTATGATAAACCATGCCATGAAAAAAGTACTATGTTATAGAAAAAAATCTAACAGCATGTGGAAACAGGTGAAAACTGAAGTTGCAATTTTTATTTTTAAAAGAATATACGCACAGACAGATTAAGAATAAAAGTGTAAATCCTAAAAGAGAAACTAGTTTTTATTATCCACCTGCTTATCTGTGTTGCCCAATAAACAGGAAATGCTAAATCACATCATAGATACATTAAGGACATTGATTTAAACACTCATAATGATTTATTCTTAAGTTCATTTGATGCAAAATTCCACTTTTATCACATCTGTCATATCCCATCATTTTACTTGGGTTATTAAGATGGTGCATTACAAATAATGATTAGATGCTTTAAAAATTTCAGTGATTATGTGAAACCATAAACTCTTTAAATGGTTTCATTTAAATAACTTGGTTCACCTATAGGCATATTTTGTACCCTGCCATCTATACAATGGTACTCCAGTCACAATAAATGAGACACAGTCCAGTACAAGAGAATATTTTGTACTTGTTTTCTATAGCAACTGACATTTCATTCAAGTACTTTCAAATCCCCTAGGAATCTTCATCTGCTGTATGTCAAAATTTTAAGTTCTCTCCTTGTGAACGTTAACACTCCTATATCAACCAGTTGGAAGGGCAAGCATACTTCATACTGATTACTTTATATTAGCCCGTTTAGTCTGAGAAATTTTTTCACAAAGTCATAATTTTCCAAGTTTGCAATATGCAAACAGTAACTATCGCTCCGGTTTTTAATGGCCTGTTTCTATTTCTCTTGGATATATCACTTGTAACTAGGTTTTATGCTTCCCTTTTGTATATATATTCTTTAACACAATGTTTGATATTGTCTCGAGTGTTCATTAAAAATTTGAATCTGATTATATAACTTTATGTTTATAAACATGCATTTTCTTTTTAAGCAGAAGAAGATTGTTAGTGCAAAACTATGTGACAGTTACTAAGGTGGAAACTTATTTCCTAGCTATTAACTTAGTCCTCAGGGCAAAGATTATACACACACACATATATGTACATATTCATAATATATACACATATATGAATATATACACATCCATACACATATATATGAGTATGTACACACATTCATATATATATATACACACACACACACCCCTATATGAATATACACAAATATCACATATACACATCAAGGATCAAGGAGAGGAAATCAGAAGTTACCTATGTCCCTGGACTGTCCCGAGAGCAATGCTATAGTTCTGGCTCCAAAGCTAATAACTGTTTTCCATTAGAATCTGGATGTGTAACTCCAGTTTTACAGTTTTATAGAACTATTTTAAGTAAAATATAAATTTTGGATAAGAATGTGTTCATTCTCAAACCTTCTGATGACATGGACTGTCAGTTCCATCAAATATTATCAATTTATACTACACTGACGTAAAATTGGTTATGATTTCAATCAATCTTAGACAGAAACGTATCTTCTTTAGTAAATCTTTTCTATAGCAAACACCAAATTAATTATGTATACAAAGTTGTGAGATGAAAAGTACCTTAAAAAATAAAAGTTTTGAGGGACTCGCAGTTACCCACATTCACACTCCAAGGGCCTCTTCACTTCTGATTCTCAGAGGCCAGACGCTTTCCATTTTCCCTCAATCGCCTCTACTCTACCTTCTCCTTGTTCTGCTGCTCCGTCCCTTTCCTTAAGAAGATGCTGAAATGTCTTCCAATATACAAGTATCTCCATCCCTGGATCCCCCAGCGTCACTCTCTCCTTCCTTAGTGGAGCTTCGGAGAGAATAATCTCCACTTGCTGGTGCCACATTTAAGGTTTTGGTTCAACTCTGAACCTACCACAACTTGACTTCCACGCCTACTACACATACATTGTCCTCGCTGGAAGGTTTTTCTCTGAGATGGGGTCTCACTGTGTTGCGCAGGCTGCTCTCTAACCTCTGGGCTCAAGCCATCCTCTCACCTCAGGCTCCCTCCTAGGTGCTGGGACTACAGACATGGGTATTGCTGTACCCAGCAACTTTTGGAAGGTTTTGACTCTGCCAATCACAGTATGTCTCTTTTGTTGTCTTTTGTCACTTAATCTTATGGGGTTTTGTTTTTTTGTTTTTTTTTTTTTGGCCTCTATTTTTTTTTTTGGCCTCTATAAAAGGTCCTTCTTCGTTTCCTTTAATGGTGCTTCATCTATCCCCTTATGTTAAATATTGGTGAGCTTAGGATTCTAGCTTCACTCCTCTTCTTTTCTCGATCTATTTGCTTTCAGAAAAGGTTTAATTCTGCCCTGTGGCTTTAAGTACAAATAATATAGATCACAGAGTAAATATTTTTACATGAAAGCTAATTGAATTTCTTATATATATGTGTATACATGTGTGTGTGTGTGTATACATATATAATTGGCTAATAAATTACTGAAATTTGATGACCCACAGACACCTCAAACACAATCTGCTCTCATGTGAATTACTAACTTTACCATAGACAAAATACTTTAACCTTCAACTTGGATTATACCGTCATTCACCGAGTCTCTCGTGTTGGGGAAGATAGTCTCTTTAAATGTTTCTCTTCTCCCAATTAATCATCAAATCTTGATTCTGCTTAAATGGGTCTCCCTTTCCTTTCTGGTTTTTGATCCAAACTTTTCTATTTTCCCACTTTGATAATTATAATACTACCTAACTGGCCAATTTGCTTCCAAGTTTGACCTCTAAGTCCATTGTTTTCTCATTCAACAAAACCTTCATTTCCAGGTTCAGGTGGTAGGAGAGGCGAGCTCAGAGGTACAACAGTGAACAGGGCCTTGTCCCCGGGGAGGTTGCTCTCGTTGAGGAAAGACAGTTAACATTCCACACTGCTTTCATCAGGGTACTCTGTAAAATGCAAACACGACCATACTATTCCTCTGCATTAAAATCCCTGAGAGCCTTCCCATTACCTGCAGGAAAACGTGCAAATCCCTCAGCATCACCTTGAAGACTCTGCTCTGGGGCTCCTTTTGTGCAGCCTCATGTGTTCCAGGCACCAAGCTCCTTGTGGCTTTTGGAGCATTCCCCAGGGATGTGACACATGCTCCTTCGCTGTTCTGTCTGCATCTTGAATTTCTCCACATCCTTGAAGCCTCTGGTCCAATGCCGCTTCCTTCCTTCTTTATGAAACATTCTCTCCTCTCCTGCCCCCATTCTCTGTTGGCAACAATCAGCTCAGGGCTGACACTGACTCTGCATTTGTGTGCAATAACACTAACCACATTAAAACCTAATTACATGCCTACTTGCCGGTTTGCCGAACCACCCTGTGAGCTTCTAGATGTCAGGGAATACATCTTACTCACTTTTGTTTTTCCAGCACCTCGTACCATATCCAGCATTTATTATTTGTTGAATGAAGACTTAGTTGATATAGTAAACAAGAAATCTATTCAGTAAGTGACACTCGAACTTTATTTCGTTTTCAGGTTCTGTATGACTAAAGTCAAGCCAATAGTCATCCGACATTTTTAGTTGCTCTTTTCTTAAGCGTATATGCATTTATATCCATTTTAACATGCATTCAAATAGGTTTCACATTCAGTTTGTGTACAGTCTATTTATTATGGAAAACGATCTCAAGTCAACTGATAAATATAAGAAAATTTCAATATAGTGAAGTTAGTATTCAAACCATTCAGTAAATAATGTACAAGATAATCATGTATAAAATTG
>NW_012106697.1:2678640-2690293 GCF_000951045.1 Mandrillus leucophaeus | reverse complement strand
CTGCTACCATGCCAGGCTAATTTCTGTATTTTTGGTAGAGACAGGGTTTCACCATGTTGGCCAGGCTGGTCTCGAACTCCTGACCATGTGATTCCCCTGCCTTGGCCTCCCAAACTGCTGGGATTACAGGTGTGAGCCACTGTGCCCGGCCGGCTAAATCATAACTTATTATACTAAAAAGTGATTTGTACATACCCATGAAGTCAATCTATTTCATCCTTAAATGAAACATGAAAGCTTTTGCTCAAAGAATGACAAGTCACTATTGAAATTATAAATGTATATCTATCAAGGCAATGTAATTATTTTTATATATTAGGAACTATTTGACAGCATTTTGCAAAGCAGCACTTTAATTCTGAGCCTGATTTAGTAAGCCCACCGACATTTTACTTTTGCTATTTTTGACATTCTAGTGCACATAAAACATAAAATATAATTTATTACAGGAGATCATGCCAGAACTGACCATTACATGCCAGAAGAGGGCCCACAGTGAAATTCATATTCAAGTTACAGTTTAGTATGTGTAATAGAATCTCATAAAATTAGAATAACACTGAAATGCCATGTGTTCCTTACAGCAACAGAATTCCATTTTACGTCTTTCAATCAACGTCCCAAGTTAGTTCAAAAAAGGTTCCTGGATAAAGTTGAAGGAATGGAATTATGCTAGTGAGGAGAAAAAGCACACACCTCTCTTCAAATCATCGTCAGAAAACTAAGATAGTATCCCTTCCGCCAAACAGCCACGAGAGATGTGGCATTTGTGTTGTCCCAGAATGATCGCAAGTCCATGACACAGGTGGCTGTTTCTCTCAAACTCTCCTAGAATTTAATCAGCCCTGGAAGTGCTACAAGTCCGTCTGTTTCCTCACTCTCTCACCTATCTGCCGTTGCTCAGGAAGAGAAGAAATGGCACTGCCCTCCTTTCCGGAGAACAGAATTCCGCCTGACATGGAAATCAGGATTGCAAAAGAGCTGAAGTTCTCTCTTCAGAGACTGATGGAAACGCTATCACGACAGTCATTTATCAAATTGGTTTAAGGGGTACACCTTTTTCCTATTAGAATACAATAATGCAACTTTTAGACTTTATCTTTCCATACAGAAAGTAGACTTTTAAAATACTATTTCAAAGGACAAGTAAAATTGGTTCCTTGAAAAGTGTTTCAGCTGTGCACAGCAAGGATCTATTACATTTAAAAAGACTGTACTTTAATGTTATACCCTTTTTCATTAGCCAAATTAGTCCATAATACTTCAGTATCATGCCCAATTAATGTGGCATTAGTGGGGTCCTACAACAGGTACATTGCTCAAACTTAGGTGAGAAACGAAGTCGTCTTGGAAGGATTTCTTTTATTGTGTGAACTGAGGAGCATCAGTTAAATTGCCTTTTAATTGACCAGCTGTCTAAGTAACATGCCTTTGAGGGAAACACTACTTTTGACATTTTCTTTGGCCAGGAGAGTAAGGAGCATGCTAAAATCTTTGAAGTCTACAGCCATCAGACTAATTATCAGCACCATTCAATGTACATTCATTTAATTACAGTAAATTAAAAAGGATGTGGGGTTTTGGAGAAAATAAGAGAGTCAATAAATGGCGACAGAAATTCCAGACTGCGCCAATGATCACTGCCCTTTCTGGAAGACACCGTTACTTCTCCTCCATCTTGCTCGAACACCTGATGAATGCAGCCCTGGGGTGGGGTGATGGGGTGAGAAAGGAGGAGTGGGGGAGAGGAGGAGGGGATATCTATTGTGGTAGATAGTCACAATAAGTAGGTAGGCACTTGATATTATTTAACTTAATCTTCATAGCCACATAAAACAGATACAATTTTCCACCTTTTACAAATAATAACAAGGGCACACACTTATTCAGAACTCACCAGATGTCAGGCACTGTTGTAAGCGCCAGGCATACCTGAGCTCATTTAATTCTCAGAACAGCCCCGACCTCACAGGACTATACCCTGTTTACTGTTATCCCTATTTTACAACGTGGAAACCGCGGCACGGAAGGGTGAGCAACTTGCCCAAGGTCTCAAAGCTGGGAGGTGGTAGTGCCCATACGAAACCAGGAGTCCCCTCTCTGGGCATCACATTCGCAAAGACCGTCCTCAATGGAGGCTCTCGGGGTCCTGAGTCACCAGGAGGTGGAAGAGCAGCGCCAACGCCTGCTGGCCTGCCTTACATCAAAGGTCATCTTTCTCCAAGGGGGTAACAGGCTGAGGCGGCGGAAGAAGGAATTAGACTCCAACAGGAGAGCTCCGCCCCTCCGGAACTCAGCACGCAGCTGAAGGAGCAGACAAGGCCTGCAAGAGTGGACAGCTCCCGCTCTAGGTGCTTCAGGGGGTAACCCTCGCAAGGGATGAATGAATGAATGTGAACCCTCCCGAATCCAGGTACCTGTGACACCACCACACTGGCTGGATGACAAAGGACAATAGATGCCCGGCTGCTTCTGGGAAGCGATACACACACAAACATTTTATTTATTTACTACTCACAAAACTAACTTTATTACATGTTTTCCCACTTACATTTCTTTGCTAAATATCTTCACTGTCCTGATGACTTCTGGTTATTTCCTTGATACCAGGAGCAAACCTACCCTTCTTCGGATTTTCTGCACATCTCTTGACACTGAGTTACTCTCCGAGGAAACATTTCTAAAGCTTAAAGACTGATGTTTTGGGAAAAAAAGAAACAGAAAAAGACCTTTGTTCCTGACATTTAGATAGATAGGTCTTTGGAACTGAGGTCAGATTACAGTGCGAAGCTGGGTGGTGGGGTTTCAGTCCAGGGGTATTTTAACACCACCAGGCGCGGTGGCTCATGCCTGTAATCCCAGCACTTTGGGAGGCAGAGGTGGGCGGATCACGAGATCAAGAGATTGAGACCATCCTGGACAACGTGGTGAAACCCCGTCTCTACTAAAAATACAAAAATTAGCCAGGCCTGGCGGCGCGCACCTGTAGTCCCAGGTGCCGACAATAATACAGAGCACACTGAGAATTCTACCTTTGACTGGGGTATCCCATCACACTGATTTTATAACCTTTCAACCGTTTTTACTCAAACTGCTGTTAGTAGGTGATCCTAAATCACTGTCCCTCCAGAGCTTGCCCTGGTGTGTGGCAGAGTCCACTACAACAATGACACCACAACAATCAATGGGTGCCAAGAACGGGCTTCTCCCATATCCTTCATTTGGAACAAGATTAATATTTGGAATTACATAGGAAACTCAATATACTGTAAAAAATTTTTTTATCAAAATTCTTTTTAACGTCAGATCCCCATGGCTGGTGAAAAGTTAGTTTTGCCAAAGAATAAACCTTATCACTTGTTTTGAATCTCAGCTAACAGAGAACTGTGTGACACGGTCCGAATGTTCTCTTACTCTTGGGGGATGCTCAGGCCATCAAAATTTCATTAGCCTCACAGCAGTTCTAGCGCCTTCTTAACTTGAACTGTTGGCCTCTTTATCAATAAATAAATGGAATCTAATCCCTTTTAGTGACTAAATTCTTCTTTGAAGTCGTAGCTAGAACATCAGGCACTCTGCTTGCATAATTTTACAATGTTGAATAACATTTTTTTTTCTAGGAAAAACAGCCTCATTCATAGTTATTTCAAATGAAGAAAACAGTCAAGGAAAGCTCTCATGTTAAACCAGATGAAAACACATCCGCATCTGGTTCTTAAATTAGTTTCCTTTCGGTGAGTTATTTCACCCGTCTCCTTCTCTTTTCAACCTTTAGTGATATAATAGAACTTCCAAGAACACATCTCAAGCTAGTATAAAAATGAATAAAAGAGACAATGAAAAGAATTGACGAGTCAAAGGAAAATATAGCCAGAAAATCAATAGCTTTTTAAGTTAGAGCAATTAAAAATGCCTGAAGATAGTAGAATTGAATTATTTTTGTAACTTTATATTAGAATTACTTGAGTAAAAGTAGGAATTAATAGGTAAAAATGTGAGTTAGTTTTGAGACGACTGTTTATAAAGGTGTTAGAAGAACCTATGTATGACTGCAAATTTCACTTCTTACTATAACCCAGCTTAAGGGAAAGACACATAATTTTTTAATATCAGGAAAAAAATCCTCAATACTATTGTTTAATTCCACAATTCAAAATTATAAGGTCTGCTAAATACTTCAGAAAATTATGCTTCCCCATATCTTAATGTAATTAATTACATTAAATGAAATCTTGTTCCTTCTAAGTAATCACCAAAATTTCAGAACAAATAAATTAATCTGAAAAGTTCCTATGGACATATGTTTTAAATATATGCAATAGCCAGTATTCATTAAGACAACATAATCTATTTTATTTCCTCTTTTGTTTCTTTCTTTAAACTGCTCTCATTGGGAATTCTTAGACCATCAAAACGTTGTTTAAAATTACAACCACAACCAAACCTTTGGAAAAAGAGTAAACACAAGTTTAAGTCATCATGTTGCCCAACTCAACAAACATTGCTTTTGACACTTTATACTCTTAACTTGGCTGACCTGTTTACTCTCAACAAATGCTGCCAAATGTTCTGAATTTCAAGGCAAGGCTCTTGACACTCTCCCTGTCTCTCTTCATTCTGCTTCCTAGCCACTACTTGGAGAAATTAAAGAGTGCAACTTTTCTTGCCTTTACATCACTCTAAGAACAAGGTCTAGAAGATTCTTGGCGAAACAATTTCCTCCTCTAGTTAATATTAATCCACGGAAATGGCGAGGGCAGTGGTATGAGAAACTCACAAGTCTTCCTTCCCTTCTCCCTAACATTTGGATATTATATATTGTTAACTAAAGGTTACAAAGTTTATATTTTCTGAAAAGAAAAAAAAATATATGTGTTTGGGAATTCACCATGAGATCCTTTTAGCAGTAATTTGAAACATAATAAAATTAATTTATATTTTACCAATACAGATACCATAACAAGATACCTTTGTCATTAGAGAGAAAGGAAGAGATGCCATAGAAGTTTTGGGTGGAAAGGGCAAACTGACCCAATGTTAAAGCATAGTTGATAGCTATGGATATGGATGATCTATGATGCAGATAATCGGAACTGATCACATTATCCTGCTGCGTTCTAGTCTTCTAAAACATCACAAATTTTATTGTGTATTTTAAGAAAATTAAATGCTGGGTGCTACCTTTGAATATGACCATTGTACCTCCCATTGCTCAAGAAGTGTTATGTGAAGTACAGCTGGACAGGAAGCAATATTGATTCCAAACCATATGTATTTAAGGTTAGTGCCTTCTGAATCCACTATGAAAATGGATATAAACACAGGATTTACTGAGGTGAATGGATTAGCTGAGCAAAATGTTGGCATCCTGATTCTAAGGCTCATTTTGTCAAAATAACTGTCCTTGTTTCTTCTTTTGAGTTGGAATAAAGCCAGCCTCCACCAAGAACTGAAACTTCCAAAATGAAGACATTGAGTATATAGTTATTATTTGATCTTGACTTTGGTTTAATGCACTAAGATTCTACATAAGATAAAAAATTGATTGCATTGGTTTAAATTAGACCTTTTTTCATGAATAGAAAGAAAATAACTAATAAGCATTAGGTGCTACTTCACACTGTGACTTAGCTGAAACTGAAAGCTAACAATAGATCCACTTTTCTATTCCAAAGCAAAGCTGACAAAGTCACCCAATAAATAATAAAACTGAAATATCATTGATAAAACAACCATTTTTCTTTTCAAATGTCATGCAGTTCTTCCATTTTAATTTTCTCTTTGCTTTTTGATGCATAGGGTATGCACAGCATTAATAACTAGACTGAAATAGCTAGTGCACTGTTAATATTAAAAGCTGAAGGAGAATTTTTTGTCTGGTGCATGGCTGCTGATGCCCAGTTCTTCCTAGAAGCAGCACTGACTAAAAATTAAGTTTTCTTTAAAATTTATTATTGCATATAAATTAACTTTTTATAAATTATCCTGCATTGGCAATAGGAAAAAAAGTCCCAATAATTTATAAAGACATTTTTTTCTTACAGTAGACATAAAGCTGCTATTTGGATATCCTAAAATCCAATTTTTGTGTGTGGATTTAATTGCATAGTAATCCAGTCCCCAGAGAACATCAAAGGCCACACTCCCCCTCTTTACCAAGATTTCAATTGCTGTCATCAACTAGTAAGTTTAAAGCATGATCAAATTTGTTCTTCGATCACTAGAGCCCTGTTAATAAACTATTCTGCATGCTCACTCATCCATTCTAAGGTTCTGCAACTTCTCTGAGATCTCTTCAAGAGGAATCTACAAAGACATCTTTGATTGCAAGACGGCTCTGGGGTAAACTTTATCAACATGTGCTTTGCCAATCCACAGAAGACAACAGGTGATATGGTCCAAGAGAAGTCAAAGCTATTTTTTTTTTCTGTAGATGAGTAAACAGTTTTCAAAACTGTAGCCAAAACATCATAGGCTGCTTGCCTAATTTAACAATCTGATGTCAAATATTGATCTTTTTTTCCAGGAAAAAATGCATTATTCAAGGACATTTCTTGAGTTCTACTACATTAAAGCAAAAAGAAACGGACAAGAAAGAGAGAGAAAGAAGGATGGGAGAGAGGAGGAGAGAAAGAAAAACATCCACCCTCCCCCCGGAGTCAACCAAAACAGAGAGAAGCACTGAATGCCAACATTATAAAGCAAAAAAGGAAACTTACCATTCTCACTGTCCGACTTGTTTTCGTGCTCCGTATCTGTCAGGGTGAGGGCTGAGTTGGACCGACTTGACAGGCAGGAGCTGCGGCCTGATTTGACCCCCCTGCCCCAAAGTCTCATGGCATGCTCTGGGGACATCACTGCTTCATTTTCAGTATCAGCATCTGACCCTGCACTGATAGAGTAACCTCTGTGGGGAAGCCCCATTTCCGCACAAAATGCCAGTCCTCTTCGAGTTGCTGGTTCACAAACTCCTAACTGCCTTAGGGTAAAATTCTGTCCTAATTAGGGGGAAAAAGAGATAACAGCTAGTGAGTATATGTTCAGTGTTAGTTTCTTTTCTTTTTTTTTTAAGAATGTCTTTCAGAAATAAACACTCAAACATTTAGGCTTTTCAGGGATCAGCACCAGGCATTTACAGTAGTGTCACATGGCATGGGATCAAGTGGGTGCAATTATGGGAGGAGGGCGGGGCCCCAACTTAGAGTTCCTTTGTCAACTTTTTAAGCCCATAAGTACCTCCAGAGAGATGGGCAAGTAAAGTGGCCCCAACCATGAGAACTCAACCCAGAGAAAGGATTATTGCACTGATAGAATTTTGTTTAGTACACTTGTGAGGCAATAGAAATTGTCCGAATTATTTTCCGTGTCCTGGCTCGAGTCCCAAACAATAAAATTTTCCCACCCAGATGTCACTCCTTTGGAAGAGAAAAGTTTCCCCTCAAGAAAAAGTTACTCAAACAGTAGAAACAGGAGCTTGGTCATTCTTCTTATATTTTCCAACCTTGACTTAGCAATCAATGTAACACATAGTATTTTGTATGTATGTATGTATGTATGTATGTATGTATGTATGTATGTGTCGGGGGGGCCTGTGTATACACATTAAATTTTGGAGTATAACGTCTAAAAAAATTGCTGCATATTTTGTACATTTTTGACTTTCTAGGCTTTCTGCTTTACTACACACCTGAAAACATCTGTATTGATCAGAGTAAACCAATCTTTGCAAATAAAGTGCACTCTAAAAATAAAGTGGGAGTATTACGTATTTAAAAATTAATGATAAAATCAAGTTCCCTGAAAAATAAATGGCTGTGAACTCTGCAGGCCTTTACTAATAAATTGAGCATAATAAAACTCATGACACTGCAATAACTTAAAGCAAAAGTGTTTAAATTAGGTGACACTTTCAAATGACTGCTGTTATTAACGACTTTTCCAATCCTGTATTTATTCTGGAAATTTCACATGTCTTATACTACTGTGGATGAGAAGAGTGAGAAAAATGTGTGCTTGTCCTGCATATTTAAAGCTTTTCTATTTCTTGTCTCTGGTTGACATGGTAGAGTGTGAGATTTAGGCGCCAATCAGAATCAAAATATAGGTAAATAATAATAACATACAAAGACTGATTTAAATGCTACTATCTCATAACCAAACCTTTTAAGAATATTAAACATTTATATTACTCATAGTTTTGATTTCCCTACTTCTACCTCTTAAATCTGTGAACATTTTAATGGTAACAGGCTGACATGAGAAACATACATTATATTTTTTGAAAGAGGGTTTTATAAATTATTTGTGATAAAATGATAACACGTGGAATCTTCTCAGAAATAAATCAAACCTAATGGACAATGTAGTAAATATTGGGTTGTAAAGATATTAGCACCCTCCAGGCCGCCGCCCATTGTAACTAGTGTGGTTAATTGCTTTATTGCTGTGGTCATATCAGAAGTTGGAATCGGCTTTATCTCGGTCAGACTTCCAAATGGATTCTGACAATGACACTCATACATAATGAAAATCGGTGGCTACAATTAGCTGCAAATCAAAGTGTGCTTATCACAGAGATGTGAACAAGTATCTGAACCAAAAAGTATGTCGAAAGAAGAAGTAAAAGAAGAGAAAAAAAGGAAAAAGGGCCTGCGCGTTGAACAGTGAGAAAGTGGGCCAGCTCACTGAGATGAGACACGGTATCGTCAGTATGTTAAAATCATGACTGCAGATTGTACTTATGCAAGTAAATCTGAACAAGGTCAGTGTCCACATGAGCAGCTAATGCAGTTGTGTGGAAAAGCTTACCCACTGCTACTTACATGTCACTTGTAACATACGGGGAGGACCCTAAAACATCTAGATACTGCCATCAAACATGCTGATTTTTCAAAATAAGGATGCAAAATAATGTTTAAACAGGGAAAAATAAGTAAGATCCTTTGCTTTTTGTCTCTATTTTGATGGGTGCCCACATTCAGAAATGAAAAGAGCAGTAAAAGGACAGTAACAACTCCCTTTCTAATCTCTACAATGTGGCTTGAAACAATTTCCAAGTGACTGGCTTTTCACACTATTGTCGTCTTGATGCAAAAAATCTATAAGGTGAAGGAAGCAGAAAACAGGAATCTTTATTTGTTACCCAGGTATGCAGACCAGTTCACTTTGCAACTAAAAACACATCATCCCTATGAATTGCTACATATATCCCAAACTCCATAAATACCTGACCCTCTGAAGTCAATGTCTTTCAATGATTCAAAATTCTCCAGGGCTGCTTCGGAAATGAAGCTACAACGCAAGCACCACAGCAGGACTCCCTGTTAGAGTTCCTTGCTGAATGACAAAGTTTGTTTTAGTATCCCCCAGGAAAGAAAACTAAACTTGGCCTCAGATGGACCCAGGTGGAAGCCACTCACTAGCACTGTTTAAGTCACTTTACACCATATTTTGTCATCTTTCAGGGCTGTCCTGACTTGGTTTAGGAGATGGTTTATGTAAATGTGACTCACACACAAAAAAGGGCTAAATGAAAAAAATCACTTAAAACATAAATACCTTGACAAACATAATTAATAATCACAGAGAAGTGTACAGCTTGAGAGTAGGGAGAGGACCATTTTCAACTCATTTTCAAATAGGGACACCACCACCAAAGCTGAGTTCTACTTAAGTAATTGCCTTTATTCAAAAATATCCCTACTCCAGACCTCCCTCAGGGCTTCAAGTTCTTTTGTTGTCAATTCTCCTCAAAGGTTAAGAAATTTTATTTTTAGGATCCCTTATTTTAATGCAAATACTCCTGGAAAGATCTCATCTTAAACTAGAATAAATTAGTCTATTCGATTATTTCTTGCAATCTAGCAGTGTTTAGCAAGATAGGCTATGCTTACGGAAAACATCTGCAGCTTTGACCAGTGCAGGGAAGATGGAGAGAAGAGAGCTCCCTGACTGAGAGAAGGGGTGTGGAGGAGGGCAGGAGGGCTGGGCTGGGCTGGGCTGGGCTGGGCTTGTAGTGGGGAGGGTTTTATGGCAGTGCAGAGAAGTGGGAAGAGG
Organism: Mandrillus leucophaeus; assembly: GCF_000951045.1. NCBI lineage: Eukaryota > Metazoa > Chordata > Mammalia > Primates > Cercopithecidae > Mandrillus > Mandrillus leucophaeus. The sequence continues at coordinate 2,680,237 of NW_012106697.1, read as the reverse complement.
CAGGACAAGGCAGCTGAGATGTCCCTGGGATCAGGCTGAACACTGGACAATCCTGCATGAAGTCAGCTTTGGTTTCAAGGAACAATACTTTATTCCCATTTTCCATGTTTTCCTGAGATTGGAAAAGCCGTGTTCTTTGCAGTAGTTCTAACATTGCTTTAATTTCTTTCTTTGCCTTTTACAGTCTTTATATTAATTCTGCTTGGCCAAAACTGGCAAAATAAGTATTTCTCTCCTGCACGTTGAATTTTGGGAACCTTGATCAGCACAGCCAACAAGAGTTTTCCATTACAATTTGAAACAGGACCAAAACAATAAATTGTAGCAAGAACAAAGTATACCTGAGGATGGAATTCACTGTGATTAAAAGGCAAGCTTAGCTTGGATTATATTCGGCATTTTTGTTTTATGGCACGGCATAAATGTGAAAATCTAGAGAAGGAAAACTGAATAAACACAACCTAGGTGGGTTGCATCATTTTTTCTTAGGTTGAGATTTTTAAAAATGAGTGAGGGTATTTGACAAAGTAGAAAGGATGGTATAAGGACAGACACTTCAAATGAGGTTGGCACATGGCACAGCCCCGCTTTTAATAAACAAAGGGGATTGGGAAAATGGGTTAGCTATTCGTTCTTTTTTTCACAGTGGCTATAACCTAGTCGGAGCAGTGAGGGATTTTTCAAAGCCGCAATCAGAGTGATGTTCACCAATAGTCAACACATCTACTATCTCTTGGATGAGAAGAAGATTCTACCCGAGGGACTAGTCTCGGAGGCACGTAGGATGACGAAAGCACCCCACGGGGAGGGCATTCTCTCCTCACTAATGTCTGGATTTCTCTAATGTCTAGATTTGACTTTCTCTCCTTCTCTCTCGGTCTCTTGCTTATTTGCTCCTTTAAAAAAATAAACAGTTTTATTGAAACATAACTCACACACCCCAAAATGCACCCATTTAAAGTGTACACTTCGATGGTTTTCAGTATATTCACAGAGTTCTGCAACTATGAGCACAGTCAAGTGTAGAACATTTTTGTCACCCCAAAAAGACACCTCATACCAATTATCAGCTACCTTCTATTTTCCCCTCACCCTTCCACCCCCAGCCTTAGGCAACCACTCATCTACTTCCCATCATGGACATTTCAAATAAAGAAGATCCACAGTATGTGGTCTTGTGTGACTGACTTCTTTCACTTAGAATAACGTTTTCAAAGCTCTTCCATGTCATAGCATGCATCCGTACTCCATTCCTTTTTATGGCTGAATAATACTCCACTGTATGGACACACCATCGTTTATCCATTCGTCAGTTAATGGACATCCGAGTTATCTCTATTTTTTTGACTATTATGAGAATGCTTCTAGGAACATTCCTGTACAAGTTTTCATGTGTACATATGTCTTCATTTCTCTTGAGCATATCCCTAGCAGAGGAACTGCTGAGGCATATGGTAACTCTGTGTTTCACCTTTTGAGGAACTGCCGGACCGTTTTCCACACTGACTCGACCGTTCTATATTCCCACTAGCAGTGTATGAGGGTTTTAACTCTGCACATCCTCGTGAAGACTTGCTATCATCTGTTGCCTCTCTTT
>NW_012106697.1:2669589-2671995 GCF_000951045.1 Mandrillus leucophaeus | reverse complement strand
GCAAAAAAATACAAATAAATAAAAATAAGAAGAGTAAGAAAAATAATTTATTCCATTTCACATCCAAAGCAGGATAAAATGGTTCAGAGACATTATTATTTTAATCAAAGGAGTTATTGACACTATTTTTACATCTGTCTAATGCTACCAACGACATTCTAAAATTATATTTACAACCTTCATGTTATATATTTAAGAAATATGATTTCAATTCTTTTGACCTAGCCGGAACATTCAATGTATAGAAACATTTAAAAACTACTTATCATTTTAGTAATATTCTAATAAAACTGCCCCCCCCCCCCACACCAAAAGTAGTCTATATCTAAGAGCTTAAAACGGGCTCTTTTTTATTTGGCAATTGACGAAAATATTTGAAGACCTAGTCCCATCTATGACACAAACTCTTTATTCTCTCAGTATAGTCCTGGATATGTTGTATATGCTATTATCTTAATGGGCAAAATGCCTTTATCCAGCAAAACATTCTAGTACAATGACAGCAGAGGTTGTTTTTGAAAGATTGTGGTTATGGTTCAGTAGAGACAGTGCAACTCTGCTCCTGGCACCAAATCAAGTTTCACCCCTGTGGAAGCCGGGAAAATACAAACCCAAAACTTCCCATGTTCAACTACAGTTGTTTGAACATGCTGATTTTTGTTTTTGTTGTATTTATTAGTATTTAGGTAAATTTCATAGACAGTGAAATACACAGATCTAAAGTGGATACTTCCATGAGTTTTAACAAATGTACCCACCATGACCCCAAGCAAGATAAGGCACTTCTCCATCACTCCCACAAAGCTCTCCCGCACTCAGTCAATCCCCACCAAACAAGCAACCGCCGTCCTGATTTCTTCTACAGAAGACTAGTTTTGTATGTTCTTGAACTTTATGTAAACAGAGTCCTACAGGATGTACTCGGGATCCTTTTGCTCAGTGGATCTTTGAGATTCTTCCAAATTGTTGCAAGTATCTGTAGATCACTCTTGTGGGTTGCCAACTCATATTCTATTGCATTAATATACAACTGTTATATCCATTTTCTTGGTGATTCCAATATGGGCCTATTATGAATAGAGCTGCTATGAATGTAAGATTTTATTTACTTTGGGTAAATATTAAGGAGATAAATTGCTGCATCCAGGGGGAAATTGCCAACAGTTTCCAAAGCAGTTGTGTCATTTTACACATGAAAGTTTCAGCTGTTCCACATCCTCAATATTTGGTGCTATGGGTCTTTTTAATTTTAGCCATTCTAGAAGATGAGTGGCAGTATTTCATTGTAGTTTTAATTTTCATTTCTCTGATGGCTAATGGTGTGGAGCATTTTTTCCACAGGCTTATTCATCACTTGTATCTCTTTTCTGTGATGTTTCTATTAAAAGTTTTTTGCCCATTTAAAAATTTGGTTATTTATCTTTTGTTATTGATTTGTAGAAGCTCTTTATATATTCTAGAGACAAGTCTCTGTGATAGATGATAGATAATTTTCTCCCAGATTGTGGCTTTGCTTTTCATTTTCTTAAAGGTAATGTCTGATAAGCTAAACATTTTAGTTTTGATGAAGTCCAATTTATCAATTTTTTCCTTTTATATTTATTCCTCTTGTGACCTTTCTAAGATATCTTTGTCTATCTCATGTTTGTGAAGATGTTTAAGAACATATGTAGCTTTTTACTGTGGTTTTCTAATAGAAACTAGAAAGATAAAAGAGTAGAGTAGAAAAATGATTGAAATTAGATTCTAGTTTTCTTCTGGACCTAACTCACCAGCTGTTGTCTGAGTGAACATTTTAACAAGTTTGAGTCTCTGTATTCCTCATGTATACAATGGACTCAGAGGCTCTCGAAGATCTCCCAACCATATCAGTTTATGCAGAGGCAGAAATGGAACATGAAAAAAAAAAAAGCTAAGAATAAGAGCATCAAGAGTCCAAGGAGAAAAATGGAAAAGAAAAAGTTAAAATTTCCTTTAGCATTGGGAACTTTTGGTTTACATTTCATCCCTAAAATAAATCAAAAGCACAATGCTATGTTCTGATCTGGCTCCTCCCTTAAACACCATATCTGGAGTTCATCCTGAATTGAAAACCAAGCCATCAGGGCAGCAGTGACATTAACAAGCCAGATCTGGCTATCCGGAAAGGTGCTTGTCTTCTCCAACCCCCAAAGTATAGAATCAACCTGCTGCAGTTCCGAAGCAGGAATTATTTTTGGCCTTTGACCTTTTGACTGAAAATTGGAAGGTGTTCCTTCACAGCTCCACTCTCAAATGCAACCTCTGTGAATATTTTGCAGTTTTTTTCTTTCAGTGTTTTATTGTTATTGTTTATTTCACATACTTTAATGAGAGCTTCTGTATAAAGTTTTCAGCACAGCTATTCATGAATTGCTTTTTTTTTTG
>NW_012106697.1:2664858-2668968 GCF_000951045.1 Mandrillus leucophaeus | reverse complement strand
ATTTTAAATAACCCAAATGTTTGCCAGAAAGAGAATGGCTGGAAAAGTTGCATGCCCACGCTGTGGAACACTGTGGTTAGCATGAAGAATGAGCTGGACCCATGTCTTCGGATCTGCATGGAAGTTCATTTGTGTATTTTAAGAAAAAAAAAAATGCAAGTCGTAGAATTGTGTATAAAGTATAATCCTACTTTTGGAAATTAAGGAAGAGGACCCACAGGTTATATTGAGTCTGAATAAGGGTGAGGAAGGAGATATATAACTGTTATAATGGGTCATTTAGAAAGGGTTGTAAATGAAGGAAATTAGTAATTTTCTATTTTATAGTTTTGAATTTTTACTTTTCATCCTTATTATTTCAATTATTTAAAAACATAATAAAGAAAAAATTAAAGCCTATCATCTTTCTAAAAAACAAATATATTTTCTTGATTTGCTGTTTAATAGCTTCTATTCAATAATTAGAAATTTAATTTATTGCCTCTTCTAGGGGAAGCTGAGTTTTAAAAATCCTTCCTCGTTTATTGTAAAGAAATGAAACTTCATGAGATACAAGGGAGCGTTTTCTCCTCCATTTCAATCCTTCCCTTTTCTTTATCATATATGGATTGTTTTAAAGGAGAATAACCATTCATTTCTCCTACAGTAACCTCAAAATTGAATATGGGAAAAAATGGATGAATAAATATAAATTTAATGCACATAAATAAAACAATCTGCAGCTGTCTTTAATTATTTTCCTTGGTTGTTGTGAGCTTGAATGGAACTATTTATTCTCAGGCATGGAGTGACTTTCCTTCATCAGTCAAGCAGAACATAAAACTACAAATTGGGAGAGCATTTCTTATTAGGTGCTCGTTGAATCAGCGGCACCACCATGTCATCCAGAATTCTCTCTTTTGCTTTATTTGCAAAATGGTAAGATGCTTCCACAACAAAAGAAGTATATGTGATTTTATTTCCAAATGCATATTTTATGGGACACTCCAAACTCTTTAACCTTTTATATTAAATGTGTCACCATTTGAACAAAATACCCATTCTTGAACATGCAATAGAAATTTCAGTGAGGGTACAAATCTTTATTCATAAGGCCCTACAAAAAACTGGTTTAAGAAATTAACTTCAAGTTCCACTAAATACCTTAAGGTCCCCACCCCATTTAAACTACTTACTTGATTTATCTATTAATGTGTTGTTAATACCCAAAACCACATATTGACACCCATGAATTTCCAGAGGACGCTGAAAATGCCCACCAGACACCACACTCATCATCTAACTGATTACTCAGAACACAAGTCTAATGGAAGCCACTGCAGGATGATTGCCCTCAGCAATCATCACAAATGCAGCTTTCAATGGAAATTGCAGGCTGGGCACTAAGCTGAACGTGAGGAGGTGGGTGAGAAAGGGAAACCCTAGGTATATTTGCAAGCCGAGAAGCCAGGACTAGAATGAATGACCCTAGAAAAGATGCATTTTCTTCAAGATAAAATTTGTGAGGCCTCCAGGGGAGGACGAACATATGGATATTGAACGGAAGGTTTAGTGGCCCAAATAAGAAAAATGAGGCTGTGAGTTGGCTGACGTATAAAGGAAGAGCATGTCTAAGGCCTGGAAATGAAGGACTTAATGGGGTAACCATAAACTAATTTCAGCAACCATCTGTAATTAAGAAATAACCTTAAAATAGTTCTGTTTTTTTTAATCAAAAAAAATCTGAAAATAAAATTGCTTCTTATTTTTACTTAGAAATGACTTCTTTAGAACAATCCAAGGCCTGGCAATGATAATACGCCTGCAACGTATCTGCTGATATCTGATAGTTGAACTGCAGTAGGTATTGGTATAAATACGCCTATGGTTTGGCATAAAGCGGCAGGTGTTTAATAATTGCGACTGAAGCGGCACCGCGGTGAGTCACACTGTGGATCCAAAATGGGCAACGTGGCAAGGAAGCAGATACAAGTTGAGCAGTAAGCTGGGGCTCAAGACATCAGACCAGTGAAGGCCGAGGCAGGGGGAAAGGATTACCCCCACTGTGTCCTGAGGAGGGCTGTAAGCTACATCTATCTACTCACACCTTCTGGTAGGTAATCCACAAAGCAGGTTGGCCACCGAGCCTGAAAGAAGCCCTTCCGTACTTAACAGCCAAAATTAGTTAACAATCAGTTAGGCAGGGGAGCTAAAAGAGGGAGCTAAGAGGAAAACCATTAACATGAAACAATGATAAACTAGAGCTATTTAACTTGTGTCTTTAAGTACAGAAATGTAAGGTTGAGTAAACATGACCATCTAAATCCTTTAATCCTGCCGCTGACATTTATAGTGACTGAGAAGGATTAATCATTTTGATCTCCAAATGAATCATTTTAAGCAGTTAATATTTAAAAGTAATAAACTTTGGAGTTGCAGTAATTAGCCCAGTAGATCTGATTAATGCTTCAGGTTTTTGTCTCTTTTCATAAAACTTGATTCTCACAAAAATAAGCTTTCTCAGCACCAGCATTTCAGAAAATATGAAAAGGGGTTTCAGATTCCTTTCGTTTTTGTCTGATGACAGAGGTGAGGGGGAACACTGGGGAAATGAAAAGTTTGGGGTCTAACTGGAAATTCATAGCAGCATTAAGTGCTGAATGGTGGGACCATATGGTCATATTTCTTTTGAAGTCTCGGATCAGTTCCCATTATTCACTATAATGGCATCCAAGACTAAACTAAATCTCAGTCTTTAAAATTAAAAGCATTTTCCTCTTGGCTCTCAAATCTTCCTCTTTCACAATTTCCAACATGTCTGAATGGTTAATAGATTTTCATAATGCAAAAAAATACAAATAAATAAAAATAAGAAGAGTAAGAAAAATAATTTATTCCATTTCACATCCAAAGCAGGATAAAATGGTTCAGAGACATTATTATTTTAATCAAAGGAGTTATTGACACTATTTTTACATCTGTCTAATGCTACCAACGACATTCTAAAATTATATTTACAACCTTCATGTTATATATTTAAGAAATATGATTTCAATTCTTTTGACCTAGCCGGAACATTCAATGTATAGAAACATTTAAAAACTACTTATCATTTTAGTAATATTCTAATAAAACTGCCCCCCCCCCCCACACCAAAAGTAGTCTATATCTAAGAGCTTAAAACGGGCTCTTTTTTATTTGGCAATTGACGAAAATATTTGAAGACCTAGTCCCATCTATGACACAAACTCTTTATTCTCTCAGTATAGTCCTGGATATGTTGTATATGCTATTATCTTAATGGGCAAAATGCCTTTATCCAGCAAAACATTCTAGTACAATGACAGCAGAGGTTGTTTTTGAAAGATTGTGGTTATGGTTCAGTAGAGACAGTGCAACTCTGCTCCTGGCACCAAATCAAGTTTCACCCCTGTGGAAGCCGGGAAAATACAAACCCAAAACTTCCCATGTTCAACTACAGTTGTTTGAACATGCTGATTTTTGTTTTTGTTGTATTTATTAGTATTTAGGTAAATTTCATAGACAGTGAAATACACAGATCTAAAGTGGATACTTCCATGAGTTTTAACAAATGTACCCACCATGACCCCAAGCAAGATAAGGCACTTCTCCATCACTCCCACAAAGCTCTCCCGCACTCAGTCAATCCCCACCAAACAAGCAACCGCCGTCCTGATTTCTTCTACAGAAGACTAGTTTTGTATGTTCTTGAACTTTATGTAAACAGAGTCCTACAGGATGTACTCGGGATCCTTTTGCTCAGTGGATCTTTGAGATTCTTCCAAATTGTTGCAAGTATCTGTAGATCACTCTTGTGGGTTGCCAACTCATATTCTATTGCATTAATATACAACTGTTATATCCATTTTCTTGGTGATTCCAATATGGGCCTATTATGAATAGAGCTGCTATGAATGTAAGATTTTATTTACTTTGGGTAAATATTAAGGAGATAAATTGCTGCATCCAGGGGGAAATTGCCAACAGTTTCCAAAGCAGTTGTGTCATTTTACACATGAAAGTTTCAGCTGTTCCACATCCTCAATATTTGGTGCTATGGGTCTTTTTAATTTTAGCCATTCTAGAAGATGAGTGGCAGTATTTCATTGT
>NW_012106697.1:2651900-2663834 GCF_000951045.1 Mandrillus leucophaeus | reverse complement strand
TTTTTGTTTTTGTTTTTGTTTTTTTTTTTTTTTTGGCTTCTTCCTAAGCCAGAACTTCAAAAACTATATAGAAAGTCCTCACTTTAGGAATCTGTTGGGTTTAGAAGTTGATAAGGATCAGTATGTATTTTCCCATGAAAACAACATGGAGGATGCCAAGACGGAACACATAGGTCTTCTAAGTTATCTGTGTCTGAATGAAGAACTGGGTGAATTGTACTCTAGGGTATGGCTTCCATATGTGAGACTGTCTCTTTGAACAAATTTACTCACCAGGAAGATTCCGCCTACAGTGGCTGCTTCCATTGATTTCCTGCTTACCAAGCGGGGAGAAACTTCCTAGGCAAATCCCCTGGATATATGAATGCTCAATGAAAGATGCCAGGATAGCAGCTGTATAGTAGGGATGTAGAATTTGGAATTAGCTACCGCCTTTCCCACACTAATAGGAAAATCGATTCTCCTTTTCACGTTTATTGATCATGTGAATTTCTCTTTTGTGAATTGTCTATGCAAGACATTTCCCCTTGGGCTGTTTATCTTTCTGTTTTCAAACTGTAATAGTCATTCAGTATATAATAGATATAGACATTATAGATGTCACCAGAATTATCAATATATTTCCCAATGTAGTGATTTTGTTTCTGGGTATTTTAATTTACATGTAAAAGGTTTCAAATGTTAAAACTAATCATTTAAGTCTATCTTTTCTTCTGGGTTTTCTGTTAGAAACATTCTAATTTTGTATTAGAGAATTTCTCCCCTACTCTTGAAGTGTACATAGAGTCCCTGGGATAGGCTGTGTGGATTCAAAGCATTTTCTTCTTGCCGCCTTTATTATAAGGACTGGAAAGCAAAAATAGAAAATGCTTCGTCTTCTCGTGCAGGTAAGTATGGTCATGGATAACAGTTCTGAAAAGAGAGAGGTAGCGAGAAGTCTCAGGCGAGTAAAATGAATAGTCCGATGTAGAGTAGGCCTTCCTACCTGTGTGTTCATTCTTATTCCAACAGGAATATGAAAGCACAGCTGCCACCTGAGCACCAAGGGGACAAAAGCTACCTGCTAAGAATGACAAAGATGAAAAAGATAGAGAGATGCCTTAATGATATCTTTAAGCCCTGGCTAGACAGTCTATCTCTGAACTTCTTCTTTAATAAGAAAATGATTCTCTTCAGTTTTTGAGCTGAAGTTCCCTGCTACTCATGGCTCAAGTCATTCCTGTCTTACTCAGTCTCCCAAATTAACTTCTAGAATTCTTGCTTTATTTTTTACATTTGTCTTTAATCCATCTTAATTTATTTTTGAATATGCTGAGAGATATGGGTCCAATTTTATATTCTTCCAGATGGATAACCAGTTGTGCCAGCACCATTTATCAAATCCCACTGAATAGAAAACCCTTTTTTTTTGTTTTATGTTAAATTTCCCTATATACTAGAATCTATTTCTGAAATTTCTATCTATTCCATGAACCTACTTGTCTTTATTTTTGCCCATATCATATAGACATGATTACAGCAGCTTCGTAATACTTTTGAAAATACATATTAAGTCCATTTTGTCCTCACTATTTGACTTTTAAATGTGGTTTTGACTATTTCCAGACGTTGAAAATATCAATTTATGATCACTTGAATTTTAAGATAAATTTGAAGATCACTCACTCCAGTTAAAATTAACCCTAACCCACTGGAATTCTATGTGATATCCTTAACTTCTATGCATTTATTTGGGGAGAATTCATACTCTTATGGTACCATCTTCCCATCCTAAAGCATTGATTATTTATTTAGATCCTGTTTTATGTCTTTTTAATAATATTTTATAGATACCTTCATATTAGGTCACGTAGCATGCTTGCAAAATTTATTCCAAAGAATTTTATAAAGTCTGTTGCCTTTGTGATAGGAATATTTTTTCTGACTCCAAGCAGTAGATATTAATAACAGGTATTAGGCATTATTCTAAGCAGTTTACATATATTAACTCATTTTATCCTCAACAAACTACAGCACAATCTATGAATAATGAAAATGGAGGCAGAGAGAAATTATGTAACTTGTACAAAAAAGTTCCTTGGCCAAGATTAGGTAACCTGCCAGTCAGCTAAGGCAAGGCAGACCTGGGATTCACACACAGGTCATGTGAATTCAGAACCTACACTCTCCACCATTATACTATATGATCTACACTGTCTATATATTTATTTTGTATTCATCCAAATACCAAATTCACTTCAAATTCTTTTTTTAAAATTTCTAGAGACACATGGTTTTTGTATGCATACAACCATATCTTTAACAAAAGTACTGACTTTAACTTTTTCCAAAATATATATCAATTGTTTAATTTTCTTATTACAATTGCTAAAACATCTAAAACAATTTTGAATAATAATTGTGAGCATAGGTAAACCTTTCTTATGTTCCTATTTCTATTGAAATGTCCTAGAATCTCACTTTTTAGAATGCTGTTTAATGTCTTGAATGATCATATCAAATATTACTACCACATTGAAGTGTTTTTTCTTCTTGTGAGTTTATTTGAATAAAGAATGGTTTCTAAATTTTTTCCAAAACTTGTAAATCATCTATTGATAAGATCATGTTTTTCTACTTTGGTTTATTAATCTAATTATGGTAGATTTCTGAACACCAAAAAATCATTGTATATTCAGCAAGGATTAGTAACCACCTGGTTATTAATTTGGTCTAGCATATTATTCTTTTTATATATTGCTGGATTCTTAAATGCAAATATTTGTTTTGAATTCTTACACACCTACTGAAAAGCAATTTCGGTAGGTAAAGCAATTTATATATGATTTCTTTTTTTTGTACTATTGTAATCAAGTTTAGTTATTAAGGTTATGCCAACTTCATAACATGAACTTTGATGCCTTCCATCTGTTGTGAATGGTGGTGTTGAATAGATTTTTAAACATTAAACTTAGTCGTACTTTGAAGGTTATGTAAAATGTACCTAGGAACATATCGGGCCCTTTGAAACGGTCTCTCTTTTAATCACCTTTCTCATCTTGTCTGAAATAATTGGTGTTGACAAGTTTGCTCCATGCTCTGAAATCTTTTGGGGTTAATCATATTTTCTGAGAAAAAATAAATTCCTCTGGATTTTTCAAATTTATTGCTTGGAATAATAGCTCCTCTTTAGTTGTTACAGTCTTTTTAGGATCTCTTCTTATTTTTGTTCTCATTATTTCTTAATCAGGATCACAGATGCTTTCTATTTTATTAGCCTTTTTAAAGACTTAGCTGTTTTGTTTGCTTTAAATGTCAGCTATATCTTATGTACCTCTTTCTACTTCCTCTGATTTATTTTCCAGACATTGTACTCTACTCATTTCTTTCTTTTGTTTTTTTTCTTTTTTTGAGATGGAGTCTTGCTCTGTCGCCCAGGCTGGAGTGCAGTGGTGCGATCTCAGCTCACTGCAACCTCCACCTCCCAGGTTCAAGCAATTCTCTTGCCTCAGCCTCCCGAATAGCTGGGATTACAGGCACGCACCACCACGCACAGCTAGTTTTTGTATTTTTAGTAGAGACAGGGTTTCTCCATGTTGGCCAGGCTGGTCTCGAACTCCTGACCTCAGCTGATTCGCCCACCTCAGCCTCCCAAAGTGCTGGGATTACAGGTGTGAGCCACTGTGCCCAGCCTGAACTCCATTTCTTAAATGTATAGTACATTCCTATTTTGTTGGTCTTTGTTCTTGATTTCTTCACAATGTTTTTCCTATGATATGACTTTCACTGTCTCCCATACATTTTGGAAGTAGACTTTTCACTGCTCTTGATTGCTTTTTATCGTAGTCAAGGGACATCATAATCCAAGGGGCAAAAGTGTTTTTCTTCATTTATCTTTTTGTTATTTATTTCTAATTTTACTACATTTTATGATAAAATGTTTTGGCTTATAAAAGCTATTTTCTGAATTTTTTATTTTTATTTTTTGTGGCCAAACACATAATCAGTTTCTGCTACTATGCCATAGAAATATAAAAAATTGTATCATTTCTATCTGACAGTTGTAAATTTCTGTATATATACCTTAGTTAAAATTTTTGATTAATATTATATGATTGATTTTTGTCTTTTAGATCTGCCTGATTCTGAAGGGAGTTAATCAAAATATCTCACCATTAATGTGTTTTAACAATCTTTCTTTTTAAATAGTTTTTGCTTATAAATTTAGCTACTATATTATTGTTTAATGTATGCATTTTAAGAATGTTCTTCTGCACAGTATGCCTTTTATCACTTACCCAATGGTCCTTTTTATCCTGTTGAGAGTTTTTAGTCTTAAATTCCATCTTTCCTGATATTAATACTGCCATTCCTCCTTTCTTTTTGTTTGTATTCACTTAATGTATCTTTATTCTCAACAATTTTCTTTACCATTTTAAGTGTACGTCTTATAAACACCAATAACTTTTATAAACCAAATGAGTAGTTCATGTCAAAATGCAGTACATTTATTTATTTTATTTTTTGGAGACAGAGTCTCGCTCTGTCGCCCAGGCTGGAGTGCAGTGGCATTGACCTTGGCTCACCACAACCTCCATCTCATGGGTTCAGGCGAGTCTTGTGCCTTAGCCTCCTGAGTAGCTGGGACCACACGCCCCTGCCACCACACCTGGCTAATACTTGTATTTTTAGTAGAGACCGGGTTTCTGTATGTTAGCAAGGCTGGTCTTGTACTCCCAGCCTCAAGTGATCCACCCACCTCGGCATCCCAAAGTGCTGGCATTACAGGCGTGAGCCACCGCACCCGGCCAAAATACAGTATATTTAAATTTTAGGTAATAGGTAATAGAGTAGATTTGACTCCTTTCATCTTGTTTTTTGATTATTCATGATTTTTTCTGTTTCCTTTTTTCCCTTGGAGCTGCTTTTGCTAAACTGGTCAGATTGCTACTCAATCCCTTTCCTCACTGCTAATTAGGTGGGTCTATTGTCCTCTTTTCATTGTATTAATGATTACTTTCCCACTCCTGACATTCATATTCAAATATATGTTTCTCATTGTCATAGGAATGCAAGATAGCAATTATTTCCCTCCACTAAAGCTCTGTTTCCTAACTGTTTCCCCACTCTCCCTCTTCAGATGAGATGAGAATTTGGAACACTTTTACTTTTCTACTTTCCTCCAACTACTGGATTTTGCTGAGATAGGTAAATGCTTTTAGTTCCAGCCTTCTGTTAAGGTTTCTCGTGTAGTGCTTCTGACACATTTCCGGTTGCTCTGTCATCATCGTTTGAGATTTAACTATATACACCGTAGAGCTGCTTTCTCATCGTCTCCTCTTTGCAGGTCATGATGCTGATTCAGTTGCTATTTCTTCCTGAGTACTTCCTTAGATGGTGTATGTACGTTGTTGACATGGTCTCTGAATCCCAGCATTGCCTCAGTATCTTTCATTTACTCTGAGAGATAAATGCTATTGACGGGGTTCAGGACATGCTACCCAAAACGTGGCATCTTGGCATTTGAGAAAACAGCAGAAGCAGGAAGGCCACTCTCACTTTCCCCTTGCCCTTCTCCCCTGAAGGAAGACGTAAGATCCTCATCCAAGAGCTGCCCTCCCTGTATGAGGAGGAAGGAACATCCATATCTCTGAAGACACAAGGACACAGAGAAGAATCTGAACAAACGGGCCTTGCCCAGTTCCTCCCAGTTTATCATCATTCAACCCCTGTGTCCAATCATACTTCTCGGTGACTGTCCACTCTTCATCCAACCTTGCACAAAAATACACAAGTTTACCCATTTCTTTCGGCGTTCATTTCCTTATGAAGGGTCTTGTGTCACTGAAAACTTACGTTAAATGAATTTGTGTGCATTTCTCTTGTTAAGCTATCTTTCGTTATAGGGGCCTTAGTCATGAACCTAGTGACGCATAGGAAAAGAAATCTTACCTCCCCTACAGTATCTTCTCTGCAGATAAGATCTCTGGGTTGCATTTTTTTTTTCCTCTCAGTAGGTGTTATTCCACTGTTTTCAAGCTTTTGTTGTTGCAGATGAGAAATTCATTATTGGTGTCATTTATTTTTAGTAAGTAAAAACAAGTAACCTGCCTTTTCTCTGTGGAACCTTGTAAACTCTCTTTATCCTTGAAGTTAAAGAATTTTTCTAGAATGTGCTTCGGTTTGTGTGTGTGCATGTGCGTTGTCTTCTTAATTTTATCTGAAATTCTCTTTTCTGTTTTGAGTTGTTTCTTCTACCTGGTCTTCAAAACCACTAACCTCTCTTCTTCAACTAATCTGTTGTCATTTTTATTTGTAAATAATGATTGTAATTTTTTTCTCCAGCATTTGGTGGCCATTGTTTGTTTTGTTGTTGTTGCTTTTTTGTTGTTATTGTTCTGGAATTTCTGCACATGCTTTAGTTACGATGTTTTATTTTGGTTATTTTGGTTCAGATTGTCTTATCTCCATTGTTCATTTTCATTATAAGCTTCTTAATCTATTTCTTTTGCATCTTATCGCACTTCCTGCATGCTGGGTGCCATTAAATTTGTTGTTTTCCTGAGGTGCTTTAAGAAAGAGTGGGAAATCCTGTTAAATTCCTGGAATGAACATCTCTACTGTTTGGTTTTCTCAGATGGCATTCTCACCATATCAGACGGAGAAATGCATCTGTTCAGGCTTCCCCAGCTCCTGACGGCCCAAGGAAACCAGCTGCTCCCACAAGGCAACATTTGCCCAAGCGGAGGCCATGGGAGGGGCAGGCCAGTCTCTCTCTGGAACCACCAGGCCACAGCATTCTTCCTGACCTTCATATTAGGGCTTCACCCCATTCCACGCTCTCATCTGGCACAAAGCAGAAAGCACCTGCACCAGCTTGGTCCTTCAGGATCCTAACAGAGTTGCAGATCTCATGTGTACCCTCGATCACTGCTCAGCTCACAGGAGGCAGGGAGTCCGCTGGCAGATGAGTGGATGAGCCCTATTCCAGCCACCATCATGCCAGAATCCAAGATACATATTTATAGGAACATTCAGACTGCTCCTCTAATGTCCTTTTGTTTCCTCACAAGGGCTATCCTTGGTAAGGGGCAGATCTAGCATCTGGAATGTTTGCATACAAGATGGGCTAGCACTCAGGATGCAGCCCATGAGGGAGGTCCGGCAGTGAGGAATGAGAGCTTGTGGGATCAATTTCCCTCTTCTCTTTCTTTCCTCTTCCCAGTGGAATCCCCCAAACTACACTTGAACTGGCCTTGAACCAGAAAGGCCAGGAGGTGAGCAGAAGCCATGCTTCTGGGGGCTGGGGGTGCTCAGCATTACTGATGAAGGTAAGAATGAAGAGACGGCATGGCCCAAAGAGGGGAGTTTCTGCGAGTGGGGCCATGCTGTCAGCAAAGGCCAGAGATGAGGCACACTTAGAAATCAATCGGTGCCTGTTGTTGTCAATCTGCCTTCCTCCTTCCCTTCCCTTCTTTGCAAATTTATTTTGTTTTAATTTCAGTAATGTATAAATATAGATATCGTGGTGTTTTTCAAATTTAAAAACAGAGTCCTGGCTGGGTGCAGTGGCTCACGCCCATAATCCTGCACTTTGGGAGGCCTAGGTAGGCGAATCACCTGAGGTCAGGAGTTCGAGACCAGCCTGGCCAACATGGCGAAGCCTCATCTCTACTAAAAATACAAAAAGTAGCTGGGCATAGTGGCAGGTGCCTGTAATCCCAGCTACTTGGGAAGTTGAGGCAGGAGAATTGCTTGAACCCGGGAGGCAGAGGTTGCAGTGAGCCGAGATCATGCCATTTCACTCCAGCCTGGGAGACAAGTGAGATTCCGTCTCAAAACAAAAATAAAAACAAAAACAAAAAACAGAATCCTTCGTCTCCATTGCCATTCTACAAATAAAGAATAGATGGTGTTCTTCACAAGTTAAAATTCTTAAATTCACAACCCCAAAACTGATTATTGACTAACTCTTATACAATTTGGGTTAGGGCCCCAAAGTGGTTCTTTTCAGGCTTATGACTCAGCGGAATAAATGTATTCTTCCTTCCAGACATCATCTCTTTTCAAGGTTCACCCTCACGGGCCGCGTTCCTTGTTGGAATTGATAAGTGTTTGGTCAAGAATACTACAGGCAATGTGCATAGCCCAGAGAGCTGCAGCAGAGAAAAAATGTTCTTTTATCTTACCACTTCTCCAAAAGCTGTGGGATGATCCTATGCAGCTGTTTCATAAGAAATTTGTCTGACCTGATGGAATAACTTTTCTTCAAAGATTAATAAAAGAAAATAGCATTCAAGAATGCAAAACAAGCCATTGTTACCCTAAACTCATCCTCACCTACAGCAAGCTCCACAGCTGTTCAAAGAGCAACTATTTCTATCACCAACAAACGACATGAAGAGATTTAAAAAGAGAAAGAGATCTATGTGAGATCCCGTCAAATTACACAATGACTGTGAAGATGAAATGATCCCCAGCATTACACTATCTAAATATAACATGTAATTAACAGTAGTCACCTGCCAGTCAGTAAGGCCATACAAAACCATTAAAATCAAGTTTGATAATTAGACATAAAATTGGTCAATTAGAAATGTAAAAACATCATATTTCTCGATTTGAATTCTCCATATAATTGCACCAACAGAATCCCTGCTTGTCCCTTTCTCCAGCTGAAGCCGCATTTCCCTGTGTCATTCAAGGAGTAAATGGATATAGGACTGATCGGCTGTTTTAAAACTCCATAGACAAAAAAGGCGAAATTAGCATGACTCTTTGGAATTGTTTCAAAGATATTTGGCTACTATGAATATTTTTCATCTTTCATTTTTATTACCTATATGATGTCAGTAGCTGTGGCAGGAAGCACATTTTGTCAATTAAATAATTAATCCCATAGCATAATAGTCCATGAGGAAAAATTGACATTTGTCAGGTTCAAAGACAATGAAAGCCTGGAAGGATTTTACATTATGCTTACTCAAGAAAAACATGATCTGATAGCAGACTTCCCTTACTCATTTCTCTCCTACACCTGCCACTCCCACCACAAATACTCCCCACATCAAACCACAGGAAGGAGAAAGTATCTGCAATGCCACCCTCAATCCAAGATACATATTTACAGGAACATTCAGACTGCTCCTCTAAATGTCCTTTTGTTTCCTCACAAGGGCTATCCTTGGTAAGGGGCAGATCTAGCATCTGGAATGTTTGCATACAAGATGGGCTAGCACTCAGGATGCAGCCCATGAGGGAGGTCCGGCAGTGAGGAATGAGAGCTTGTGGGATCAATTTCCCTCTTCTCTTTCTTTCCTCTTCCCAGTGGAATCCCCCAAACTACACTTGAACTGGCCTTGAACCAGAAAGGCCAGGAGGTGAGCCGAAGCCATGCTTCTGGGGGCTGGGGGTGCTCAGCATTACTGATGAAGGTAAGAATGAAGAGACGGCATGGCCCAAAGAGGGGAGTTTCTGCGAGTGGGGCCATGCTGTCAGCAATGGCCAGAGATGAGGCACACTTAGAAATCAATCGGTGCCTGTTGTTGTCAATCTGCCTTCCTCCTTCCCTTCCCTTCTTTGCAAATTTATTTTGTTTTAATTTCAGTAATGTATAAATATAGATATCGTGGTGTTTTTCAAATTTAAAAACAGAGTCCTGGCTGGGTGCAGTGGCTCACGCCCATAATCCTGCACTTTGGGAGGCCTAGGTAGGCGAATCACCTGAGGTCAGGAGTTCGAGACCAGCCTGGCCAACATGGCGAAGCCTCATCTCTACTAAAAATACAAAAAGTAGCTGGGCATAGTGGCAGGTGCCTGTAATCCCAGCTACTTGGGAAGTTGAGGCAGGAGAATTGCTTGAACCCGGGAGGCAGAGGTTGCAGTGAGCCGAGATCATGCCATTTCACTCCAGCCTGGGAGACAAGTGAGATTCCGTCTCAAAACAAAAATAAAAACAAAAACAAAAAACAGAATCCTTCGTCTCCATTGCCATTCTACAAATAAAGAATAGATGGTGTTCTTCACAAGTTAAAATTCTTAAATTCACAACCCCAAAACTGATTATTGACTAACTCTTATACAATTTGGGTTAGGGCCCCAAAGTGGTTCTTTTCAGGCTTATGACTCAGCGGAATAAATGTATTCTTCCTTCCAGACATCATCTCTTTTCAAGGTTCACCCTCACGGGCCGCGTTCCTTGTTGGAATTGATAAGTGTTTGGTCAAGAATACTACAGGCAATGTGCATAGCCCAGAGAGCTGCAGCAGAGAAAAAATGTTCTTTTATCTTACCACTTCTCCAAAAGCTGTGGGATGATCCTATGCAGCTGTTTCATAAGAAATTTGTCTGACCTGATGGAATAACTTTTCTTCAAAGATTAATAAAAGAAAATAGCATTCAAGAATGCAAAACAAGCCATTGTTACCCTAAACTCATCCTCACCTACAGCAAGCTCCACAGCTGTTCAAAGAGCAACTATTTCTATCACCAACAAACGACATGAAGAGATTTAAAAAGAGAAAGAGATCTATGTGAGATCCCGTCAAATTACACAATGACTGTGAAGATGAAATGATCCCCAGCATTACACTATCTAAATATAACATGTAATTAACAGTAGTCACCTGCCAGTCAGTAAGGCCATACAAAACCATTAAAATCAAGTTTGATAATTAGACATAAAATTGGTCAATTAGAAATGTAAAAACATCATATTTCTCGATTTGAATTCTCCATATAATTGCACCAACAGAATCCCTGCTTGTCCCTTTCTCCAGCTGAAGCCGCATTTCCCTGTGTCATTCAAGGAGTAAATGGATATAGGACTGATCGGCTGTTTTAAAACTCCATAGACAAAAAAGGCGAAATTAGCATGACTCTTTGGAATTGTTTCAAAGATATTTGGCTACTATGAATATTTTTCATCTTTCATTTTTATTACCTATATGATGTCAGTAGCTGTGGCAGGAAGCACATTTTGTCAATTAAATAATTAATCCCATAGCATAATAGTCCATGAGGAAAAATTGACATTTGTCAGGTTCAAAGAAAATGAAAGCCTGGAAGGATTTTACATTATGCTTACTCAAGAAAAACATGATCTGATAGCAGACTTCCCTTACTCATTTCTCTCCTACACCTGCCACTCCCACCACAAATACTCCCCACATCAAATCACAGGAAGGAGAAAGTATCTGCAATGCCACCCTCACACTCATCCTCATTCACCCAATTACAAAATCATATCAATTTTATTTCCTAAATATGCCTGCAGTCTCCGCACACCTCACTATCTACACCATGAACATTTTAATTCCAAATTGACTAAAACGGGCTGGGCGTGGTGGCTCACACCTGTTATTTCAGCACTCAGGGAGGCCCAAGTAAGAGGGCTGCTTGAGGCCAGGAGTTTTGAGACCAGTTTGAGAAACAAGCGAGACCCTGTCTCTATTAAAACAAAATGTCTTTAAAATTCGCCAGGCATGGTGTGGTGTGCACTTACGATTCCAGCTACTCAGGGGGCTGAGGCAGGAGGATCTTTCGAGCCCAGGAGCTGTAGGCTGCAGTGAGCTATGACTGCCCCACTGCAGTTCGGCTTGGGCAACAGACTGAGACCTTGTCACTAAATAAATAAATAATAATAATAATAGACTTAAAAAATTGATTCCAATAAACCAAAGGGTGATATTTTACTGAGCTGCCTGTTTTTCACTGTGGCAACTGCACAGAGATTAGAAGCCAGGCCAGAGTCGGGCAAGCTTGGGCTCAAGTTCCAGCTGAATTTCAGGAGCCATGGGATCTCCAGCCTCTCCAAACCTCATACGTCTCAACCTGTGAAAAGAGTATGCTACCAGGACCCACCTTACCAGGGGGCTGCACACTCCTGCCTAGGGCGCTGACCAGCACGTAGGCAGCATTAGCTGTAACTAGCAGTCCTCCCATCTATGTTTCTAC
>NW_012106697.1:2644102-2651225 GCF_000951045.1 Mandrillus leucophaeus | reverse complement strand
AAATTGTTGTACTATTTTTTAAATTGTTGAAAAAATGTACACTGATCATCTATTTCAGCTGGGCAGATAATACGAAAAAATGGGTTTCAAATGACAATACAGTGTACAAGCAACTAACAGTACATACCTCAAATATGTGTTGTATCTCCCCTGAAAAACCGATGAAAAATTTTAAGCTATTTTGTCCCTTTTCATAAAATTTGATACCAGTAATTAGTAAGGCATGCTTTAGGGTATAAAGATCTCTCCTTAGCAAATCAAATGAGTGTTCTTTGATGTAAACCGGCTTGGGTGAGTGAACACTGTTTCAATCTAGTTAGAATGGCTCTTTGCACAATGCAGGGAAGAAAAGAACCATGGAAAATTTTCAAACTTTTGAACGATTTATTGCATTATTACTTTTTCTTCAATGTGTTCCTGCCCAATATCAAACTGTTAGTCACACTGTCTGTACGGTGATTGGAAAAGAATGAATATATTCTTTATTATTAAAGTTTAATTTATTTTTCCTCATTTCCAGATTAAATTAGCTAAGGGATGCTAAGTTATGTGTAAATTATACTGCACATTAGAAATGGAAGAGGATTTTATTTTTATTAATCTTGCCCACATCTCAAGACTGTATTAGAAGAAACAAAATATAACTACGCATGTCTAATACAAATAACCTACTGTCTTAAGAGTGGAAATGGGTAGGTTTAGGATAGTGAAGTAAAGTTACAGGAATCATGATTCCACTGGGAGCATCCTCAGGCCAAAACCAATGTAAAAATGTTCCACAGATACACACGAATGAGCAAACCCTAGTGGATTATATGGTGGGAAACCAGGAAGTGTTAAGGTATAAACTTAATTTACTAGGTTGCCTGGGAGAAAGACGATGGGAGCTTTCCGTGGCAGGCTCTTGTGTGAATCAGACAGAGGCAAACAGCAGGGCTGCTCGGGTGCTGAGATGATCTGGGATAACAAGCCACACTTTCTTGTGAGAGAAAGGTGGGTTTCTTCACCAACAGCTCCTGTTCTCCTTGTACCGGTTCTAACCACAGACACAATGGCTGTGAGCACCTTCATTCAACTAAAAGGGAGCCCCAGAGACTGGAGTTTCAAGTTTACACAAGTTTGCACAAACGCTTGGACCATGTGCAGAATCATAAACCTCACGTATAGCAGATGAGGCTTTGGAATTCTCCACGTGTCAGTGCCTGTGCCTGGGGGGCCAATGTGCCCATCGGCGGCTTTCTACCTCTCCTCTGGAATACTGTGTGATCCTCTAATATCTCAAAATCACAATCAGCAGATGGAACACCAAAGTCAGAAAACAGACACGTCACCTTGACACCTACGAGTTAGCAACATGTGAGCATTGTCTTATTTTACTAGGACAGTTACCCACCTTGTCTAGTGAACTCGTCTGCTTCTCTGTGAACCAAATCCTTCACTCTGTTGCCATAAAGCAGCCGCGAGGAATCATGATCAAAAGCTTTCAGTGTCTCGCTGGAGCTGTAGGACTTCTGTGTGGGTACCCGACACTCCTCATTGTCTGCGGAGGAATTGGTGTAGCGCCGTTCTTTCTCTCGTCTGCTCTTGGTCAGGGAGCAATAAGGCCTGCGTTCTTTCACATCCATACTTCATTCCTTCTGTGTGCACATCAGTCCTGCTGGTGACAACTTAGGCTCGGGGTTCAAGTCTCATTGGCCTCTCTGTAAAGATACAAGGTTTGCATGATGTCAGCATGACGTCCACCTAAAAACTGGCTATTCTCTACCCTTCTCGAGCTGGGATGGTAGGAAACAATAGTATTGCTTACCTAGGAAACTGGCTTTCAACAAGAAATTTGTATTTCTGAAATTAGTGTAAAATATTTTGTATCACCAAGAGGTGAAGCACGCTTTCTGCTGGTGAGGGCTTTGAGTGTTTATTGAAGCTACTGTATCTGATTTACCCCACTAGTACAAAAAATAATTGGAAGCTCACCCTCAAATTTCACTACAGAAGCCAGCTAAAAATTGGCTTCAATAGTTTGTTAAATTTTCCACAATGGAAAAGTTAGAATGGCTTTTTCTCTTTATAGCATTTCTCCGTTCAAAATAAATTCCCTTTCTTTTTCTTATAAATGTACACTATTTTTTTCTTTTTCAATGTATTTTAAAGAGCAAGAGCAAATTGGGAAATTCTTGCTACTGAACTTTTTTTTTTTTTTTTTTAAAATATATCTTACAAAGACTCTTTCTTCAGAGGGCACAATTTTCATGTTTTAAGAACTCAAATGTCTTGAATTGTGGAAAAAGCTGGTCCTCCTCCCACACCAGTCTGCTTAAAATGCATTTTCCTCTCTAGCAAAAGAATTTAATCAGCACTATCCTGATATTTAAGGTAATTCAAGTGGCTAATTTGATGGGGGGCGTTTCCTGCAACTTCACGAATAAGGAAGTCAAATGGCGTTTCTCTGCTTAAAAACTCTCTATTTCCTGAATTTGCTGAACTGACAGTGGAAAGGGTGGGTGGAAAAGGTCTGTGGCAAAAGACTGGGGCCTTCAAGTGGTAGAGTGGCCCAGGACTAATCTGCATTTCAAACGGTCCTCCTTTGTCTTTATTCCTTCTCCTTTTGTCTCTCCTTTTAATCTGAAGGACCCTGAAGGCTTTATCTTCAGCCTTTAGTGTTTTCTTCCCACCCCACTAAATTCACTTTTTCCTATATTCACTTTTTCTTTGAGTGATTCCATAGTCAACTTGAAATCAATGGTTCCCAGCTGGCCCCAGGCCGCCTCCTTGGTTCCCGTAGTATCCTTCGGACTGACTGCTGTTGAGAAAGTAGTTTCTTCACTTCCAAAAAAAGTGAGTCCCTCTCTCAAAGAATCAGTGTCTCTGGTCTTGGTCTCAGTCTCTCTGCCTCTGTCTGTCTCTCTCTTTCTCTCTCTCTCCCCCACTCTCTCCAGCATGCACTGTCAGCATACACACCACACAGCTCATTAATGTGCTTCCAACTTGGAGCCTTGTGGCTGACTCTCTCCCATGTCAACTCAGCTTATCCTGGAGTTGTCAACAATTCTTGATCCCTTCTGTTGTAACATTACAAATGTTCCCCTCACTTTCAAAGTTTTGCCTTCCATCAGCTACAAGAAGAGTGGCAAGACTCCCTGGGCTGGAATAACCACAGAGTTCCAGAGCCCAGACCT
Organism: Mandrillus leucophaeus; assembly: GCF_000951045.1. Taxonomy (NCBI): domain Eukaryota; kingdom Metazoa; phylum Chordata; class Mammalia; order Primates; family Cercopithecidae; genus Mandrillus; species Mandrillus leucophaeus. Next base: position 2,648,049 of record NW_012106697.1, on the reverse strand, counting down.
GGGAAGGTTTGGAGTGTTCCTCCCTGCTATGTCTTCAACCAAGTCATACCCTCCTCTCGCCATGTTGCCAATGAAGGGTTCCCCTGTGGGGTTCCATATTTCTCTGCTTGCAAATATTGATATTGCTACCAAATACCGAGCTGTTCAAAGCAGTTGCTAACATTTTAGTTTAGTCTTGGAATATATCTTGATTTCTCTACCTTTGTCTTCTTTTCCATGAATGTGATTTTTATCTTAAAAAATGATTTTTCACTGACCCCTCTGATTCATTACTCCATTATTATATTTACAAATTCTTCCAAAAGCTCCTAAGAGAAACTGAATTTCTCATATTGTACCTTTCCTTTCAATCTTAAATTGAAATAATAAACATTTTCAAGGTATGGTGACAGATTATTTTTATACAAAAGGATTAAAACAACTTACCAATTCACTCTTTTTATTCCAACAAAGAGAAGTATTTTTTTAACTTAATTTTTTTTTAATTTAATTTTTTTTTTTTTAGAAGGAATCTCGCTCTGTTGCCCAGGCTATAGTGTAGTGGCGCGATCTTGGTTCACTGCAACCTCCGCCTTCCAGGTTCAAGCGATTCTCCTGCCTTAGCCTCCCAAGTAACTGGAACTACAGGAGCTCACCACCACATCCAGCTATTTTTTTGTATTTTTAATAGAGATGGGGTTTCACCAGGTTAGCCAGGATGGCCTTCATCTCCTGGCCTCGTGATCTACCCGCTTCTGCCTCCCAAAGTGCTGGGATTACAGGCGTGAGTCACCGCTCCCAGCCAAGAGATTTTATTTTATTATTATTATTATTATTATTTCGAGACAGAGTCTTGCTGTGTTGCCCAGGCTGGAGTACAGTGGCACAATCCCGGTTCCCTGCAACCTTTGCCTCCCAGGTTCAAGCAATTCTGCCTCAGCCTCCTGAGTAGCTGGAATTACAGGCACACGCCACCACACCCAGCTAATTTTTGTATTTTTAGTAGAGACAGGGTTTCACAATGTTGGTGAGGCTAGTCTAGAACTCCTGACCTCAGGTGATCCACTTGCCTCGGCCTCTCAAAGTGCTGGGATTACAGGCGTGAGCCACTGTGCCCAGCCCCGAGAAGTTATTTCAGATGAATATTTACTGGATGACTACTATGTGTTAGGCTGTCTTCTAGGTGCTGAGGACAAAGAGTGGATAAATGTTCCTGTCCTTATGAGGCATACATTTAGTCAGGGAAACAGGTACATTCTTTCTAACAGAGTGAATACATATATCTAAGTTCCAGGGAAATTTTGTTTCCAAATTGTCTTGATCTTTTTGGAGGGAAGGCCCTATAGACTGAAAACTAAATGATCATTAAAAAGCTTTTCATTGATCAGAAAAATATAAATCGAGCATTTTTAGTAATAAAGATTCGGGATTTGAAGTCATTATGAAAGTTTCATTTCTTGCCCTAAATTGACATCTATTTTAAAATAAGTGTTGCTATATATACACATATGTATGCATTTTGGTACTTTAAAACTGAACTGATTGAAGCAAGGGGAAATTGTTTTCTGCTCTGCTGCTGTTTTGCTTCCATTAGTTGGACCAGGTATTGACTGGCAAACTCTGCCAGCCAAATCGGATCCACCACCTGTTTTTGTAAATAAAGTTTTTCTGGAACACAGCCCTTGCATTTGTTGACGTATTGTCCTTGGCCATTTTCATGCTACAAAGACAGAGCTGAGTGGCTGCAACAGGACTGCAGTGGTTTGAATTGCATCTCCCGAAAAGATAAATCTTAACTGAAATCGTAACTCCCAGTATCTGCCACTGTGATCTTATTTGAAAATGGAGTTTTACTTTTATTTCTGCAGATGTAATAAGGTTACAATGAGGTCATACTGGATTAGGGAGGGCCCTAAATGCAATGACTGGTGTCTTTATGAGAGACAGGAGAGGAAAATTTGGATACAGGCACACACAGACACATAGGAAGGAAGGCCAGGCGAAGACAGAGGCAGAGATGGGAGCAATGGCGCTGCCAGCCAAGGAGCACGAATGGCCGCCAGCAACAAACGGAAGTCAGAAGAGAGGCGCGGAGCGGATCCTTCTCTGGACGGCAGAGGTGTGGCCCTTGACTTCACACTTTTGACCTCCAGAACTGAGAGGTTAACTTCCTGTTGTGTTAAGCCACCAGGGTTGTGGTCATTTGTCACTGCAGCCACAGGAAACGAACACAGAGACCTGATGGCCTGCAAGTCTAAACTATTTGCTATCTGGTGCTTTAGAGAAAACAGTGTGTACACCTCTGATTTAAACCATCCATCTTTCCATTCTCTTTGTCTGTTTGGATTTTTTTTTTTTAGACGGAGCTTCACTCTTTCACCCAGGCTGGAGTGCACTGGTGCAATCTCGTTCACTGCAACCTCTGCCTCCCTGGTTCAAGTGATTCTCCCACCTCAGCCTCCCAAATAGCTGGGATTACAGGTGCGTGTCACCACACCCAGCTAATTTGTGTATTTTTAGTAGAGATGGGGTTTCACCATGTTGGCCAGGCTTCTCTCAAACTCCTGACGTCAGGTGATCTGCCCGCCTTGGCCTCCCAAAGTGTTGGGATTCACAGGCGTGAGCTGCAGCGTCCGGCCCCATTTGGATCTTTAAGGGCAAAAAGTATTCTCTCTACTGTATCATTTTCATGATACCATTTTATAATCTTGCAAATTAGATAATCAGTACGTTCTTTAACATAGTAATCACAATTAAAGATGCAACTTTGTGGTAATATTTCTAAAGTTTATAAATCAATACCAACTAAATGTTAATACCTAGTAATGGAAAGATGATTTTAGGTATTCTTAAGCTTTCTAAAACATCTCTAGCATCAAATATCTGAGTTTTCTTTATTTGTGAAACAATTCTCCAGTGCCACAATACATCAAGATGTAGTATTTTATTATGCCGTCAAAGATCGAGGCAATTTGATCTTAGACTGTAAACAATAAAAAGTCCTTTGTATCTCTCTTTTCATTTTTGTACATAGTTCAGACTCTTCGAGGATTTTATCTACACTGTAATATTTGCAACTACTGATATGCTTCATTGATGGAAGTCAATGAGTTCAATATGACTTCAAAAGGCAGTTTTCTGTGTTATCTCTTCCACTCAAGGCTGAAGATGAGAAGGTTAAGAAATGCAGTTTAAGTAATGCCAAACTGTTAGAGCACTTTGATGGTGACTGCAGAGTCCTACGCAAGGAAGAGGGTCACTGTGTGCATTTTCAGCAAAAAGCATGTAATGAATATGACATTAGCAGCATCAGTGTGCAAAGCCTTTGAAAAATAAGGAAAGTCATTAGAAAGTTGACAAAAACAAATAGACAAAAAACAAAAAAACTTTTGATTGGCCAGGCTCAGTGTCTCACGCCTGTAATCCCAGCACTTTGAGAGGCTGAGGTGAGAGGACTGCTTGAGGCCAGGAGTTCAAGACCAGCCTGGGCAACACGGTGAGACCACATCGCTACAAAAAAATTAAAAATCAGCTGGGCGTGGTGGCACATGCCTGTAGTTCTAGCTACTCAGGAGGCTGAGACAGGAGGATTGCTTGAGCCCAGGACTTCAAGGCTACAGTGAGCCATGGGTCATGCCACTACACTCCAGCCCAGGCAACACAGTGAGACTCCGTCTCAAAAAAACAAAACAAATAAAAACTTCTGATTGAACTGGCTACAGAAAATACACAACAATATCAAGCTGATTTGGTTAATTTTCATTAGCTCCTTGAAACGCACCTCAGTTACTAACCATAGCACTCCTCTGGAAATCACAGCTGGGCTTAAAGCAAGCTGGATTACTTGGTTATTTGTTTCTTCCCAACATTCAGTACGTGACTGAATGAATGAATGGGCAGGCAATCCCTGCCTTATGGACACCAGACTTAGGGTGATCCTATCCTCTCTTTCAGATGTATTATTTAAA
>NW_012106697.1:2641677-2644052 GCF_000951045.1 Mandrillus leucophaeus | reverse complement strand
CTTTTCATTTTTGTACATAGTTCAGACTCTTCGAGGATTTTATCTACACTGTAATATTTGCAACTACTGATATGCTTCATTGATGGAAGTCAATGAGTTCAATATGACTTCAAAAGGCAGTTTTCTGTGTTATCTCTTCCACTCAAGGCTGAAGATGAGAAGGTTAAGAAATGCAGTTTAAGTAATGCCAAACTGTTAGAGCACTTTGATGGTGACTGCAGAGTCCTACGCAAGGAAGAGGGTCACTGTGTGCATTTTCAGCAAAAAGCATGTAATGAATATGACATTAGCAGCATCAGTGTGCAAAGCCTTTGAAAAATAAGGAAAGTCATTAGAAAGTTGACAAAAACAAATAGACAAAAAACAAAAAAACTTTTGATTGGCCAGGCTCAGTGTCTCACGCCTGTAATCCCAGCACTTTGAGAGGCTGAGGTGAGAGGACTGCTTGAGGCCAGGAGTTCAAGACCAGCCTGGGCAACACGGTGAGACCACATCGCTACAAAAAAATTAAAAATCAGCTGGGCGTGGTGGCACATGCCTGTAGTTCTAGCTACTCAGGAGGCTGAGACAGGAGGATTGCTTGAGCCCAGGACTTCAAGGCTACAGTGAGCCATGGGTCATGCCACTACACTCCAGCCCAGGCAACACAGTGAGACTCCGTCTCAAAAAAACAAAACAAATAAAAACTTCTGATTGAACTGGCTACAGAAAATACACAACAATATCAAGCTGATTTGGTTAATTTTCATTAGCTCCTTGAAACGCACCTCAGTTACTAACCATAGCACTCCTCTGGAAATCACAACTGGGCTTAAAGCAAGCTGGATTACTTGGTTATTTGTTTCTTCCCAACATTCAGTACGTGACTGAATGAATGAATGGGCAGGCAATCCCTGCCTTATGGACACCAGACTTAGGGTGATCCTATCCTCTCTTTCAGATGTATTATTTAAATATATTTTGAAACTTGGTCAGAGAACTTAACGACATCTTTACATTGTTTTGTAACATGTTCCTAATCCTGAGGAAATACTTTTTAATATCTTTAGAAAGTAACTTGATTTTAACTGTAATTTTTGTATCTTTAAAACCCTTGATGCCAATGATTACAATTTATCAAACAACCCTAACATCAATTGTAGTTCCAAAATTCCATAAGGTGGTATATATCTATGTAGAGACTGAAATATAAACAAATATCCAAATCCAAAAGATTAAATAACCTCTAGATCAAACTCACTCATGCTTCCACTTTTATCTGTTTTCTGTACCAATTACACATCCTTGAATGTTACCTTGGATATTTCTATATAGAGTGTCCTCTTATCTTTATTATAGTCTGGAAAAGCTCACGCCCAAAAGAACCAGACTTCAAAGAAACACTAATTTACACCAACACATTTTAGATTAAAGGTCTAAATTAAGTTCTTTGTACAGAGTACCAAAAATTTTTTGCCTTTTTTTACTCACAATTCATATTTTCACTAAGTTAGTATTTATGATTTATTACCAGTTATGTTAATTAAACAGTAAATATAACTTTGCATACCATAAGAATTTCAAAGCATTTCCTTTATTGAATAACTAAAATAATTGAGGGAATCAATTGCTTTTGTTCATTTTAGAGAAAATTATGTTTCCTGAGGCAAATTTATAAATCAAAGAATTGAAATAAGTACAAAAATAAAATCATATTATGGTTTTTTTTCTGCTAGTGCTAAATTCAAGCATAACTAGAATTTGAACTTATAGTTTCAAGTAGTAGAACACAAGAGAATCTAACTATCATGTTAGTGGTAAAAAGTTAAAACACAAGGCCAGGCATGGTGGCTCATACCTGTAATTCCACACTTTAGGAGGCCAAAGCAGGAAGATTGCTTGAGCCCAGGAGTTTGGGACCAGCCTGATGAAACCCTGTCTCTACAAAAACCAAACCAAACAAAAACAAAACAAAAAAACAGGCACAGTGGCACATGCCTGTAGCCCCAGCTACTTGGGTGGCTGAGATGGGAGGATCTATTGAGCCTAGGATGTGGAGGCTGCAGTGAGCCATGACAGTGCCACTGCACTGCAGCCTAGGAGACAGAGTAAGACCCTGTCTCAAAAAACACCCCACAAAGACTGTGAAAGGAAATATAGGAAAAAGGGAACCTACTATGAACATAAAACGTGAGACTTGCTAGGAAGATTCAGAGACAGAGAAAAATAAACATAATGAACAGTGATTGAGGAGGTTAAAATTGGGCAGGCTGTTTCCTTTACACGTGACAGTAAATAAAGATAACTTTTGATAGCAATAATAAATAAGAAGCCACCTTTTGCTTCCAGCGAAGATTGCAGTAATAAGAACTGGATTACCCTGCTATCTAAAACAA
>NW_012106697.1:2638170-2641403 GCF_000951045.1 Mandrillus leucophaeus | reverse complement strand
ACCCGCCTTGGCCTCCCAAAGTGCTGGGATTACAGGCGTGAGCCACCGTGCCCGGCCAAAACCACAGTTTTCAAGCCATTGACATCAGTCAGTGAAGGACAGTGAATCCTGAGAGATGAGAAACAATGAAGCTGTGCTGTGAATCACACTTGCTTACTGACTTGAAAATTTCCAGACTGTAGCACAGGAAGGGGGGCCCAGGAAGAGTCCAGAAGACTCTCTCAATTAGAGGTGAAGCTGAGCCCTGTAGAACAGGTGGTAAGAGTTTGCAGGACAAGTTGCTGGAGAAAAGAGAGCCACTTGGAGAAAGAATCCTGAAGATCTGCAAAGGGTCCCCTGGGTTGTTCCACAGAGTACTGATCAACACAGGTGTGTGAGGAGACCACTGACGGGCAGAGAACGAATGATATGAAAGGACTATATCAGGGTATCTCAACCTCAGCACTACTCACCTTCTTGAAAGAAAAATTCCTTTTTTGTGAGAGTGGGGCATTTTGTAGTAGGATGTTGGGCAGTACTCCCAGCCTCTACCCACTGGATGCCAGTCGCACCCCCAGTCATGACAATCAAAAATATTTCTAGATATTACCAAATGTCCCTGGGGGCAAAATTTTCCCTCTAAAGGACCACTGAATTATAGGTAAAGTAAGTATACAGCGCTCACAAAAGGCCAAGAATAGTGTCTGTTTCCAGCAGCCAGACTGGGGGAAAAAATCGTACTTCATTGGGCAAGGTACTCAGAAAGGTCTTGCCTAGGTTGTGGGGAATAATTAGCAGTAAACTAAACACAGTTCTGGTTCTACCTAGCAAAACTTAAAAGCAAGACCAAGAAGGATCTAACTGTTTCCAAGTAACTTAACTGCACAATAGCAAAGCTTAAGAATATTACAGAAATATAAAAATATCCATCATTCAACAAGATAAAATCCACCATGGTTGACATCCAATCAAAAATTACCAGGCATGCAAAGAAGAAGGAAAATAATGAAGAGAAAAATCAATCATCAATCAACTGAAACTACCCAGAAGTGATATTGGTGTAAGAATTCAGAGAGAAGGACATGAAAATAGTTATTACAATTGTATTCCATACAAGCAAAAAATTAGAGACATGGCATATATAAAAAGAAGACTAAAGTCAAACTTCAAGAGAAAAACTTCAATGTCTGAGATAAAAACATATACTGAATAGGATTAATGGAAGATTAGACATTGCAGAAGAGTAGAGAACTCAAAATGGTACTAGAAACTACACAAAATAAAGCACAGAAAAAGAATAAGTGGATAAATAAAAAAAACACCAGAAAGATACAGGACTACTTTAAGAGACTAATATACACGTGGTCAGAATCCCGGAAGAAGAAGACAAACAAAAGTGAACAGAAAAAAATGTGAAGAAATAATAACTGAAGATGTTTCAAAATTGATGAATATTATAAACTTACAGATGCCAGTAGTTCAACAAGCCCCAAACACAAGAAATGTGAACAAAACTACACCAGGGCATTTGGTTATGATTAATTGTTCAAAACCAGTGATAGAGAAAAAATCTTAAAGGCAGACACAGGAAAAAGGCGTATCACATACAGAGCTTCTCAAAGGAAATAATGTAAGCAAAATGACAGTAGAGAAACATCTTTAAAGTACTGAAAGAAAAAAAAAAACTCACCCTAGAATTTTATATCCCATGAAAATATCTCTCAAAAATGAAGGTGAAATAAATACCTTTTTGGACATACAGAAGCTGATCATCAGCAGACTCTCATTACAAAACATGTAAAGGAAGCCCTTCAGGCAAAATAAAAACAAAATCACATAGAAATATGTACCTACACAAAGGAATAAACAGCATTTGAAAATGGTATGTGGTTAAGTATGTAAGATATTTGTCTTACTATTTAAATCTTAAAAGACAGACAACTAAGCAATCATCATAGCAGTGTACTGTAGCATTTATAACATGTGTAAGTAAAATATATCACAATAATAGCATAAAGGAAGGGAGAGGACATACAGAAGTACACTATTACAAGGTATGTGAAGTTACCTAATATCACATCAAGGTAGACAGTGTTATATTAAAGATACATAGTTTAAACCCTAAAGAAGGCACTGAAACAACAAAGCAAATAGTTATAACTAATAGTCACGAAAGGGATAACAGAGTTTTTAAAAATGGAAGCATAAAAATATACAATTAATCAAAAGAAGGTAGTAAAAGGGGAAGGTTGAACACAGAAAATATGGTACAAATCAAATGCAAATAGGAAGATGATAGACTTAAACTTAACTAGGTCAAAAATCACATTAAATGTAAATGGTCTAAAAACTCCACAAAATGCAGAGATTTTCAGATTGGATTTTTTATTTTATTTTATTTTATTTATTTATTTTTTTGAGACGGTGTCTCGCTCTGTCACCCAGGCTGGAGTGCAGTGACATGGTCTCGGTTCACCGCCAGCTCCACCTTTCAGGTTCACGCCATTCTCCTGCCTCAGCCTCCCGGGTAGCTGGGACTACAGGTGCCTGCCACCACGCCTGGCTAATTTTTTGTATTTTTAGTAGGGACGGGGTTTCACCGTGTTAACCAGGATGCTTTTGATCTCCTGATCTTGTGATCTGCCTGCCTCGACCTCCCAAAGTGCTGGGATTACAGGTGTGAGCCACCGTGCCTGGCTAGATTGGATTATTTTTAAAGATCCAATTAGGTGCTGTTTCCAAGAAACACACTTAAATATAATGACACAAATAGGTTAAAAGTAAACAAATGAAAAAAGAGAATTCTAACTCTATCAATAATCACATTAAATATAAATAATTTACACACACCAATTAAAAGGCAGACATTGTCACATTGGATGAAAAAGCAAGACAAAACTAGACAGAGGAACACTGTGCAGTGATTCAAAAGAATGCAACTGATCTGTATGTACAGACTTGAAATTGTGCACAAAGCATAGTGATCATTAATTTCTTTACTTATTTATTTATCCTACATGTATAAATGCTACCAGCTGTCATGGTGACACGACACTGTGAGAAGCAATGGGAATGGAGGAATATACAACACATAGCCCCTGCACTCTTTTAATCTGAAAAAGGAGACAGAAGCTAAAGAAAATCAATGTATTTATAATTGTACAAATCAGACTTTTAGCTTAGGAAGATCTCTCTGGCCGAAGGATGGAAAATAGGGGAAAAGGGATGGAGTGGAGATTTAGAAAAATGGATGG
>NW_012106697.1:2635540-2637390 GCF_000951045.1 Mandrillus leucophaeus | reverse complement strand
GAAATGATCAAAAAAGAAAAAAATAAAGGTAATAAGGCTAATTTACTCAGTAAATTGAGAATATATTCTATGATTTAAAAACAAAACAATTCACTTGCATGGTTTGAAAATAAAAGTGATTCTGTTTTTCCTGATAAAAATTATGGAAAGAAAATTAAATAGACACTAGTACTATATATTAATCCAGTTCTTTAGTTTGTGGTTGCAAACAGAGGAATAACTATAGGGAAGAGGTAATAATTTCTATACTTAGAATAGATGGGAAAAGGCACTCAAGGATCCAATACAGCTGAGCCAAATGCAGCTTTCCAAGCTTGCAGACCTTTAGGGTAAAGTGTAAATAATACCTCTCAATTTGTCTGCCTGCCCGGATCCACCAATATCTATCATACCTATTTACACATTTCTATGATGGCTTAAATCAGACACCCTGAATATAGAGGCCACTACTTTTTTCAGCTGTGCTTCAGCATGAGCCAGGCCTTGGAAAATTTTGCCAGTAATAATATCTGGTTCAGAGGGAAAAGTAAGAAACACAATTATATGTCATGCAGATAATACTGTGGTACCCGAATGGCCTCAAACACACTAAGTAAAAAAACAACCAAATAGACACTTTGATGTCACTCCAGATGTCTTATTCTGATTGATCTAGGTCATTCCATCTTCAGCTGAACATGACCACATCAGTGGACATGCCAGGCACAATCAAACACACAGTAATAATGATAATCTCTATTTATTCTATTTTATTTCTTCAGTTTTTGAGACAGGGTCTAGCTCTGTTGCCCAGACTGGAGTACGGTGGTACGATCACACAGCTCACTGCAGCCTTGAACTTCCAGGCTCAAGCAACTCTCAGGTGTTGGCCTCCCAAAGTGCTGGGGACTATAGGCGTGAGCCACCACACCAAACCAATAACCTCAAGTTATTAAACGCTTTTTCATGCTCAGTATTTTACACATTGCATTTCTAATGCTAACAGCAACACAGCAAGTTTGTGTTATTACCAGTTTTACAAATAAAGAACTATGAGAACTAATAAAAATGTCAAGTCATGCAAGTAACTAGTAGTGTGGCTAGGCTGGGGTTCACACCCCCATATGGTGCTCTTCCATTTATTTCTTGGAAAAGTTGCCAAATGGTAAGACTTGTGTAGCATCAAGTCCAAATTCAAATCTTTAGTTGTAACGAGAGAAAAGCAAGTTTTCTAGACAACTTACAAATAACTACAGCTTTCCATATTTTAAAAGTGCCTTAAAGATGGGTGTCCCTGGCCCAGTGATAGTTGGGAAGTCTGCATGCCCCGGGGGAGCTTCTTCCATGAAGAGCTCATATGATTTCCCTAAGTGCTGGGCATATTCCTCTCTTTCAGAGTGGACATAAAAGCTCCTTGATGAATTATTAATTTCAATCTTGATTATTTATTGAGTGCTTAAAATATGCCAGGTGCTTTACATATATGACCTCACTTAATCCTCACAACAACCTTGCTAAGTAAGAATTATAAACTCCATTTTTGCATGAGAGAACTGAGGACCAGAGACATTAACTGCCCCATCCAAGGTCACAGAGTCAGAAATTACCTGGGCAGAATTTGAACACATTTCAGTTTCATTCCAAATCTGTCCTCTTAACCACTGGACTGTACTTCCAAACCTTAGAACAAAGAGGAGATTTAAGAAGGAAAAATTGTAAAAAAAGAAAAAAAGAGAGAGAGAGATGACTGCAATGATTTTAACAAACTGTGTCAGGATGTCAACAGATCCAGTATTAACGAAGGCAATGAAGGTTGTCATGTTGAAAATGCCATGATAATTACATTTGCAGAGATCACAGCTTTGGGGATG
>NW_012106697.1:2632592-2635490 GCF_000951045.1 Mandrillus leucophaeus | reverse complement strand
GAACTATGAGAACTAATAAAAATGTCAAGTCATGCAAGTAACTAGTAGTGTGGCTAGGCTGGGGTTCACACCCCCATATGGTGCTCTTCCATTTATTTCTTGGAAAAGTTGCCAAATGGTAAGACTTGTGTAGCATCAAGTCCAAATTCAAATCTTTAGTTGTAACGAGAGAAAAGCAAGTTTTCTAGACAACTTACAAATAACTACAGCTTTCCATATTTTAAAAGTGCCTTAAAGATGGGTGTCCCTGGCCCAGTGATAGTTGGGAAGTCTGCATGCCCCGGGGGAGCTTCTTCCATGAAGAGCTCATATGATTTCCCTAAGTGCTGGGCATATTCCTCTCTTTCAGAGTGGACATAAAAGCTCCTTGATGAATTATTAATTTCAATCTTGATTATTTATTGAGTGCTTAAAATATGCCAGGTGCTTTACATATATGACCTCACTTAATCCTCACAACAACCTTGCTAAGTAAGAATTATAAACTCCATTTTTGCATGAGAGAACCGAGGACCAGAGACATTAACTGCCCCATCCAAGGTCACAGAGTCAGAAATTACCTGGGCAGAATTTGAACACATTTCAGTTTCATTCCAAATCTGTCCTCTTAACCACTGGACTGTACTTCCAAACCTTAGAACAAAGAGGAGATTTAAGAAGGAAAAATTGTAAAAAAAGAAAAAAAGAGAGAGAGAGATGACTGCAATGATTTTAACAAACCGTGTCAGGATGTCAACAGATCCAGTATTAACGAAGGCAATGAAGGTTGTCATGTTGAAAATGCCATGATAATTACATTTGCAGAGATCACAGTTTTGGGGATGCAAAAATAAAAACCAAGTGAAATTCAACTCAGGAGTAAGAAAGGTGTAAAATTTAAGATCAAGGGGATAAAATCTACTGAAAACATGTTCAAACTGCTTCTTCAGGGAAAAGACAATTAGAGAAGAACACGAATGACACCCTGGTGTGATATTATGTGTTTCAGAGGGCGACATGGTCACCATCCTCTTTGCTTGTCTCTCATCCTATGTGGTTCAGTTATCAAAGGAGAGAGGCTCTCTTCCATCACAGCCATGGTAGTTGTACTAATTTTGTTTTGTGGGCCAGGTACAGTGGCTCACGCCTGTAATCCCAGCACTTTGGGAAGCCAAGGCGGGCAGATCACTTGAGGTTGGGAGTTCGAGACCAGCCTGGTCAACGTGGTGAAACCCCGTCTCTACTAAAAATACAAAAAACATTAGTTGGGCATGGTGACACACGCCTGTAGTCCCAGCTACTCAGGAGGCTGACGCAGGAGAATCGCTTGAACCCAGGAGATGGAGGTTGCAGTGAGCCAAGATTGTGCCACTGCACTGCAGCCTGGCCAACAGAGTGAGACTCTGTCTCAAAAAAACCCAAAAAACAAAAAAAGACCCGCTGTTTCGTGTATTTCCCTGAAAAAAAAAACACCCTTCCCCCACATGGAGACAAAGGGGTTCGGGTGGAGCAGACCCCACTCCTAGGGTCCAGGAACAGCCTGAACAGAATCTCAGTGATTGGTTAAGAATGAACATGTGACCAATGAGGTCAGTCCCCGGACATCTGGTAAAACTACTGGGAATGAGCCTACTCTTTTCATTAGAGTTGCTAAGGGGAAGATGTAAACTTGCAGCTTGTTCACATTTTTGCCATCATTTGGAGAAAGCCTGCCTCCTGGTCACTGAGGTCTGTGTAGAAGAAACAGAACTCAGTGACTGACAGAAATAAATGATTCTGAGAGCTGGGTATGGTGGCACACACCTGTAATCCAAGCTACTTGGGAGGCTGAAGCAGGAGGATCACTTGAGCCCAGGAGTTCGAGACCAGTGTAGACAACATAGTGAAATCCCATCGCAATTAAAAAAATATGTAAGAATTAAAAAAAAAGAAAAGAAATATGCTTCTGAAATAACAAGTTCTTACCCTGGATATTTCAGCCAAAAAAATCTATAACAATACAACTGAGAAGGAGATACAGAACAGGTTTTTTAATCAGACAAAACTATGTCTAAAGTCTAGCTCCACTATTTACAATTGATGTGACATATGGCCTTGGACAGGTTACTTTAAGCTCTCCAAGGCTTAGTTTACTACCTTTAATTATCCAAAAGGCATATGACAATACCTTTCTAATGGAGATATTATGAAGCTTAAATGAGATAAAGTTTTTTAAAGGCACAGTTATTGGCACATAACATAATGAGTACTTGATGAAGGGTGACTACTAGAATGACATCGAGAACATTGTCCGGTGTCTGAGAATAATGTCTGCTGTCATTAGGCTTAAACCTCAGTAATCTGGGGGAGCTGGTTTGGGAAAAATACACCAAAGCCCAGTCTATAAGGTGGAGAGCAAGGGATTATACCTCTGTTACAAAATTGCTATTTCGCTAAAATGTGTGAATAGAATTTGAGTTTTGAATTTTTATGAGCTTATTCAGAAGGACTATGTCATCAAATGAGAAAAAAAACAGTTCCCACACCAATAATTTCAAAATGATTTCACGTCTAATGTTATCCAAATATTTACGTCTTGGTGGTAGAAAGCAGTAGGCAGATGCTGGCTGGACTTTCAAGAGGAAAAATAAAACTGATTAGGAGTCTCCAGACTGAAGAGCGCTGCTAGGCTTATTTTAGTAACAAAGGTGGAGACCTGGTAACTACCCCCAAGTATTTGGAGAATAAGGGATAACTGCAGTTATCCATGCCTCTGTTACCCACAGGCAAAATTACTATAATAAACATATACACTGTCTACTGCCCACCAGACAGTTCTCATCTTAGTCTGAAAAGCAGCAAACCAGCCAAACGGCACCTTCCTCACAGATCCCTGGAAAGTGGGAAATTCGCACTCAGCGATGCGAATGCAGGTGTCTC
>NW_012106697.1:2628805-2630967 GCF_000951045.1 Mandrillus leucophaeus | reverse complement strand
ACATGGAGACAAAGGGGTTCGGGTGGAGCAGACCCCACTCCTAGGGTCCAGGAACAGCCTGAACAGAATCTCAGTGATTGGTTAAGAATGAACATGTGACCAATGAGGTCAGTCCCCGGACATCTGGTAAAACTACTGGGAATGAGCCTACTCTTTTCATTAGAGTTGCTAAGGGGAAGATGTAAACTTGCAGCTTGTTCACATTTTTGCCATCATTTGGAGAAAGCCTGCCTCCTGGTCACTGAGGTCTGTGTAGAAGAAACAGAACTCAGTGACTGACAGAAATAAATGATTCTGAGAGCTGGGTATGGTGGCACACACCTGTAATCCAAGCTACTTGGGAGGCTGAAGCAGGAGGATCACTTGAGCCCAGGAGTTCGAGACCAGTGTAGACAACATAGTGAAATCCCATCGCAATTAAAAAAATATGTAAGAATTAAAAAAAAAGAAAAGAAATATGCTTCTGAAATAACAAGTTCTTACCCTGGATATTTCAGCCAAAAAAATCTATAACAATACAACTGAGAAGGAGATACAGAACAGGTTTTTTAATCAGACAAAACTATGTCTAAAGTCTAGCTCCACTATTTACAATTGATGTGACATATGGCCTTGGACAGGTTACTTTAAGCTCTCCAAGGCTTAGTTTACTACCTTTAATTATCCAAAAGGCATATGACAATACCTTTCTAATGGAGATATTATGAAGCTTAAATGAGATAAAGTTTTTTAAAGGCACAGTTATTGGCACATAACATAATGAGTACTTGATGAAGGGTGACTACTAGAATGACATCGAGAACATTGTCCGGTGTCTGAGAATAATGTCTGCTGTCATTAGGCTTAAACCTCAGTAATCTGGGGGAGCTGGTTTGGGAAAAATACACCAAAGCCCAGTCTATAAGGTGGAGAGCAAGGGATTATACCTCTGTTACAAAATTGCTATTTCGCTAAAATGTGTGAATAGAATTTGAGTTTTGAATTTTTATGAGCTTATTCAGAAGGACTATGTCATCAAATGAGAAAAAAAACAGTTCCCACACCAATAATTTCAAAATGATTTCACGTCTAATGTTATCCAAATATTTACGTCTTGGTGGTAGAAAGCAGTAGGCAGATGCTGGCTGGACTTTCAAGAGGAAAAATAAAACTGATTAGGAGTCTCCAGACTGAAGAGCGCTGCTAGGCTTATTTTAGTAACAAAGGTGGAGACCTGGTAACTACCCCCAAGTATTTGGAGAATAAGGGATAACTGCAGTTATCCATGCCTCTGTTACCCACAGGCAAAATTACTATAATAAACATATACACTGTCTACTGCCCACCAGACAGTTCTCATCTTAGTCTGAAAAGCAGCAAACCAGCCAAACGGCACCTTCCTCACAGATCCCTGGAAAGTGGGAAATTCGCACTCAGCGATGCGAATGCAGGTGTCTCCGTCAACGTGGCATCTGTCAGTGGACAGACGAATTCCCAAACCCCACTTCCTCCTTGAAGAAGGTAAGCTCTAGGGGACAGATCAGTTCCAGAGCAGATTCAGCGTCCCCAAAACCCTTTGGGTTCAGTCTGAGCGTCTGATTGGTCCCGAGAACTGAGGAGAGTCTCTGGGCTTGCTGTGGAGACAGCACGGGCTAGGTCGGTTCTGGACTCAGTATCGTTGTGTATGGGAAACAGCCAGCCTGGCTAGCAGTGTGTGTGCTGACTCGGAGGATTCCATTCTCCAGAATATTTTTCTTCGTTGGTGTTTACTGTTTGTTTTTAAACACATTTTAATGCAACAGTATTGGGGAATATAAATATGCTTGACTAGGTATAGGCTCACATAGAAATATACTGTGTGGACTTCTCAAGTTCAGTCACACACCTTAAAGTGCATATGCACAATACAATCAAATGTTATGACTTTGCATAAATGCTGGCAAACAGTCAAGTAAAAATAGAAAACATGTATCCTATAGCTTTGTTGTTCTGGATTTCCTAGATGATTTATATCATAAAGACAAATACATGCATAGGTTGGGCACAGCGGCTCACACCTGCAATCCCAGAACATTAGGAGGCTGAGGCAGGAGGATCACTTGAGGCCAGGAGTTCAACACCAGCCTGGGCAATATAGTGAGATCCCATCTCTACAAAACAAGTTTTTGTTTTGTTTTGTTTTG
>NW_012106697.1:2622252-2624470 GCF_000951045.1 Mandrillus leucophaeus | reverse complement strand
AAAAAAAAAAAAAAAAGAAAAAAAGAAAGAAACTATCTTTCAAATGTAAGTATGGCTTACTGTCATATCAGGGGGCAGAAGAGGAGGCCCTCTTTCTTCTCCTTGGGTGCATGAAGTACAGGTTTGTGTACCTTCCTGGTGCTGAACGGGAAAAGGTCAGCCAGACCCACCCCCTGACCAGACAGGGCCAGGCACCTCCAGCTCCTCCCATATGGACCGTGCTTCTGCCTTGCACACTTCCCGAATGGCTAGGGACATAGTCCCTTTGGTCAGATCTGCAGGATTTAGGGTGTTAATAACAACGGTGTAAGAAATTCTTTCCCTTCCACCATTACTCAACTGCATAAGAACATCCAGGATAGCAACAACTTCCTCCGAGGCCCTACACGAAAGGGGCTTCTGTGAAGTAAGCACCACGCATCACACTGGCATTGGGTATTGCTGCAAAGCCATATACACAGGACGCAGTCCAATCATTTCCTACTCTGCAGGCAGTTACCCTTCCATCCAAGGCCAAGGCAGGAAGGCAGCAGAGAGCCGCTGTGCAGAGAAAGAGACTCGGGACACACATCTGAAGGATCTAGTTTAAGAACTGTAGTGAAAGAGGATAAATGATGGCTAAAATGTCATAAAGTGAATACCATCAAAATGCAGATTCTGAATAATAACTCTCTTCCATGATCTGTGGATGGTTCACCGCAATAACATTTTTAGTCGATTACACCTAATTTTCTTGTTCAATAAATCCTCCAGCACAGCATTCATGGCCTACTTCGAAATACTAAACAGTTTGGTGGCATGTTGAAAGGAATAAAAGACTGAAAAAACAACACTGTTCAAAAAACAACACTGAAAAGCCACATCCAATTATAATGCAATTATTTTTACAGTAAATCAGCACCTTACAGTGTTGATAAAAAAACAAAAGCTGTCTTACTTGCTGGCCTTCAGAACTTGTTATTTGTTAACAATCTGTTCCTTTTTTTTTTTTGTAGATGTGTTTGCTGCCTTGACCATGTCCTCTTCGATACTTTCAGAGCAAAAAGTTCACAGATTTCAGTAAATATGTCACAATTGCTGGAGTGGACCTGAGTCTAACCCTCAGGGGTAGCCAAAGATACCACGTTCACAAGCAGCAATGCTCAGCTTTCTGGAAATTAGACCTTACCATCCACCTGTGTCTTCCTGCTACAGAAATAAAAAGAGAGAAGACACTCATAGGTGGGAATTAAACAATGAGATCACTTGGACACAGGGTGGGGAACATCACACACCAGGGCCTGTGGTGAGGTGGGGGGAGGGGGGAGGGAGAGCAGTAGGAGATATACCTAGTGTAAATGACGAGTTAATGGGTGCAGCACACCAACATGGCACATGTATACGTGTGTAACAAACCTGCACATTGTGCACATGTACCCTAGAACTTAAAGTATAATAAAAAAAAGAGAGAAGAAGAGAGGAGAGGGGAGCACAGAGGAGGAGAAGAGGAAAGAGGAAGAAAGAAAAACCCCTCGACAAACTCCTATCACTGTAGTAGCACCTCCCATTCACGTGCAGCACATCAGTGAGCCGAGGCACAGTGGCGGCAAACCGCTGGAGGATGATAAGGGATCTGTACAGCCCCACAAATCCCCTATCCATGCGAAACAGTTTTAAGCTGTGTCACTTCCGTTTCAGATTGCACACTCTATTGGACACGACAGGTGAGAAGCAGGAGTGCTGACTGTAACTGAACTATTATTGTGCCATCATTTTCCACACCCTTCTCTGCTTCAAAATTCACGGTCACCGCAACAGAAAAACCTACTCCAGTGCTGCCTACCTTTGTGTCTTGTATACAATAGGTCTTCAATCATCAATATTTCCTGATCAATGTGAACTTTCATGAGACAATACAGCCAATTTTAATTAAAAAAAATTATCTTGGTTGGGCGCAGTGGCTCATGCCTGTAATCCCATTACTTTGGGAGGCCGAGGCAGGTGGATCATGAGGTCAGGAGATCAAGACCATCCCTGCTAATACAGTGAAACCCTGTCTCTACTAAAAATACAAAAAACTATCTGGGCATAGTGGTGCACACCCGTAATCTCAGCTACTCGAGAGGCTGAGGCAGGAGAATCACTTGAACCTGGGAGGCAGAGGTTGCAGTGAGCCGAGATTGTGCTACTGCACTCCAGCCTGGGCAACAAAGCAAGACTCTGTCTCAAAAAAAAAAAA
>NW_012106697.1:2617766-2619868 GCF_000951045.1 Mandrillus leucophaeus | reverse complement strand
TGTGCATAATTTATAAATTTAAAAAGTTTTCATGGGTCTGGTAGACAAGGCCCAACCCAGGCATCGGGTCACCTGCTGAGGGGGTTGGGGGCTCAATCCAACCTGTGCTTTCTGGTTGCCCAGATCGGCACCCCTAGGAGGGGGCTGTGTCTGCCCAAAGGAGGCACCTCCCAATAATGTACACGAAGGCTCTTGAGTAAGTGGGCTCATTCATTTTTTTCCATGCTGTTACTAGTGGTAGTTGTAAACCATGGCAGAGAATTAAAATGGACCTAGTCAGTAGATAAAAATGTGGTCTTCTCAGATGTCTGCTGAAGTCGGATTCTTCCAGTGCTCTTCCTGACCACAAAAGGGGAGTGCAGGCAAGAATGTTCCAGCAGGCACAGAGAGCAAGGCAGTTTCCTTGGTTTCCCATTGACTGCCTGCCAAGTGGCGAAGCTGGACTTTTGCCACTGTATTTCATACCTTGGTGATGTATTCTAGACAATTGTTAAAAACCACACTTTCAAGGTAAGCTAGTAAATTGTGGCTGCTCAATAAATATTAAACCACAACAACAATTTGGAGTAAGTCAATTTGGTCTACGTTTCCTCAAAGAGAGGCATTACTAAAATGCAATAGTCACTGTTGAGAAAATATGATCTAATTTTGCCCACCGTGGCTGTGCTGCAAAGTAATTTAATTTGCTATTCATCTCTTTACAAAATAGTTATGATATCAATTAATAGTTATAGCTATAATCCATATGTCAGGAGGATTTTAAATTTAATTTGGATGGAGCATTAAGGAAAGGACTCTAAATTCACGAAAATACCTTCCTCAGGTAAGTGCTACTCTACATTTCCATCATTCTCCCAACTGGGTGTCGGCATTTTGTCCTAGTCTAGAGGCAGCCCTTCTAAGACAGGAGGTGTACTGTTTTAGTGCTCATATCATTTTTGGTCTCTTTACTTTCTAACTACCAGTAGGAGGCCAATTAGCACAGATTACAATGATTATTTTGCATAATGGACACCTGTCACCCATGAACCGGACTGAGACCACAAAACTAATTTCGTGTGGGTCACCAACTAGTAATGATTGCTAGTTTTCATCAGTCCAGGCTGCATTCCTCTTCATCTGCTCCACTCTCGTCCCCCTTCACAATTATCATTATCCTGTATGTACAAGTGTGTTATGGTAGTACCACTTTGGAAAGAAGAGATTGTGAATATGTATCGTATCAAGAGTTCCATATTATTTTTGGAAAATAGCCACATTTCATTGGATTATTTCTACAGTATGTAGTAGTAAACGTGTAATGTGGAATCTATTTTAATTGCTGTGATGTAAATGAGACTTTGGGGTCATGTTACAGAGTGTTAACTGAAAGATCCAGCTATGACTTTAGCATGCCTGCAGGCCTTTTAAATTGTTATGGGAAATTGCAGCATTCAATTGAGTAGTTTCAACACTGAGCTCCCCTAAGGCTTATTACAGTTTGGCAACATGATGCCAATTTCAACTAATGCACATAATGCCTTTTTCCTCTCATACTTTATCTACAGAACCTTTCTAGTATATACAGCTTGAAAATCATGAAACCCTAGGCAGATGAAGAGCATATTCTTGACACAATCTACCATTATGCTATTGGCAAGAGTCCTCAGATACTACAGGTTTCTGCTCAGATGGGGTTCAGAGCACCAGGAGTATCAAAATATTGATCCAGTAATAATAATAAGCAATAAATGGGAAACGTTCAAATTATTATAATGTAATTTCCTATTAAAACATTTGGTTTTAAACTCTCCTTAAGAAATGCATCCAGGTAACTCAAAGATTCAAGTAGTAAACACCTATCTACTTACAATAATAACATACTTATAAAATGTATTATAATTTATAAACATTTTCATGTATGCTTTCATAGTAACTTGGCTGTACAAACCTGACTCAGAAGATATCTTTCAGGCTGGATGTGGTGGCTCAGGCCTGTAATTCTAGCACTTTGGGAGGCTGAGTCGGGAGGATCACCTGAGCCCAGGAGGTCAAGGTTGCAGGCTATGAGGGTGCCACTGCACTCCAGCCTGGGTGACAGAGAAAGACTCTGTCTCAAAAAA
>NW_012106697.1:2608967-2615616 GCF_000951045.1 Mandrillus leucophaeus | reverse complement strand
CTTGAAAGAGGAAAGATAATAGAGTATTGGAGTATTGTCTTCAGGGCATCTCCTACTTGCTACTAGATTTAGTTCATTTTCTTTTGCTTTTTTTTTTTTTTCTTTTTCTTTTTTTTTTTTTTTTTTTTTTTTTACTTGCCAATACCCTATAGTCTTCATAGTCTATTTTAAGTTTTCCTCTCAAATACTGGAAATGTGATGATCTAGCAAAAATCTTATTCTAACAAAATCAGGCTATCACATTTCTATGTCTCCATGACTTTTATTACGGTAAAATTTCTATCTTGAAAACATAATCGTTGAGCAGGATATTCTAATTATAACCACACAATAGAAAAACAAAAGAAGAAAGCTCCGAATTAAAAATTAAACCATTAAAATTAACACATACAATTAATCTGAGGATCCTACGTCCATGTGGTGCCTAGAAAGTTGTCACATACAGACTTTAAAAAGTTGAATGTCCATAGCTAAAATGGATTAAGTACCACATTAAATGTCCACGTTACATGCCTTATCTCATTGAAATTCTACAATAAACTTAAAAGATTGGTTCTTTTAATAACTTGTGTTTACACATAAGGAAATCTAGACTCAAGAGACATTAAGTCACCCCCTTACCAAGTTCCACACCTGTTAAGTAGACAGCTAGGGCTCAAAACCAGATATGTATGATGTAAAATTTATACACTGGACAATGACGGCGCGTTGACTCTCAGGGCAGGTATATACAGTTACACTGGATACAATGAAATGATGGGCCATGTCAATTCTTATGCTTTACCGTGAAAACTTTTAAAGCAAACATGATCATCCACCAACACAACAGAAATATGACTCTTATGTCGTAATATTGTTCAGTGGGGCTTTGGTAAAATTCTGATATCTGAAAGTGCGCAGTGGAGCAGTCAGTCAGTGGCACGTCCCAGCACAGTGACCAACATGTGAAATCACACAGTTGAGAAGGCCAATGCTCGAACATTAGAGCAAATGCAGATAATTTCAGCTACTAATTTCTATACTAAGTGGTGCTAAAAAGCATCTATCCTAATTTCAACAAGGTATGTTTAAATGCAAAACAAATTCTCCCTGGGGTTTATGACATACTTTATGAGAGAAACAGGTTTCATGAGTAAAATTAAGATAGGTTCCCATCACCGAGAAGGCCGCACTTCCCATAACTAATCACCCATAAAACCTATTACAAACAAACACTAAGAAAAACTCAGAAAGCAGATAAAAGTGATGAAGTTTCCACTTCGATGACTGATAAAGTGAGATGTATCAAAAATCAACTGAGCTGGAAAAATGACACACTGTGAAGAGGTGCTTAAGATGATATGTGGTCAGGATCTTCCATTAGTCAAAGTGATGGCTCTCAATACATGGATATTTCAGGACTTCATACCTGGAAGCTCAGTTCTTAATGACAGAAGTCTGTCTTCTCACATGGAAATGAGAAAGAATGCCTCCAAAGCCAGCACTCTAAAGGAAAAATGACTGTCAGATGAACAGCTCTCATTCTGAATGTTAAGAAAGCCGTCACTATCCTTCCATTTCAGAATTAGATAAAATACAAATTTATCACACGCTCCTTAAATATTGTTTTCTGAAGCAGTTTCTTGGCTTCAAGTTTTACATCTTCTGTTATCATTATTTTGGGCCGACCATTATGAGATTCTTCTATTCAACTTAAAAAAAAAGACATTTAATTTTGTTAGAGGAAGAGATGACCAAATATCCTATGCTACATGTCTTACTTTTAAACCGGTTAAAACACAGACTCTCAGCGAAGTAGACCTGTCTGTTGAACACTGGTGGATACTTCATAAAAGTTTGCTAAATAAATACATGACTGAAAGAGTGACCCAAAAAGAATCAGCCACAGGGAACCCCAGCTTTCTGTCCAGGTCGCAGAAGCATCTTTAACATGACTTTCACCTTCCATAGGCATCTACATAAAATGAAATACTAACCTTCCTTGATGGAGGAAAGAGTACTGACATCACACACATGAGAACAGGTGGGGTGGGACGTGACAATGGGAAAAGGCCAAGGGACACAATCTGTGGGCAAATTCAAAGAAAGCTTCCTTTTTGTTTTCTGGATGGATTTTCTTCTTTTAAAAGCTTTTGGCAAAATAATCATTTTTTTCCCAGTAAAAACAATTAATCCAGACACTCTAATTGGCTAGCGGGGTTGTTAAAACAGCTTACCAGTCTTTAAAAGAAAATATATCAGTCACGTGAGTCCTTTTAGGCCAGACTATTTTTCCCACTATATGGAAACCAGAAGGCACCTGAGTGTGTCCCGAGGAAGCACAGTGACTGAAGCTTGCCCTTCTGCAAAACTGGATCGCTGACTGTTTATCCTCCTCAGTATAGGCCCCTGGATTCCCTGTCTTTACAGTTGTGTGCCACACTTATTCCCAGTGCTATAGTGCAGCCAGGTTATCACTGAAAAGGCAAATTGCCTTTTATGGCTGAATATGCTCAACTTCCTCTTCCCAGTGTATTCATTCTGTTACTTCAAAAGAAGCATCATTAAAACACAAAAAACAAAAACTGTGTCATCCGCAAAAAGCCAGTGGTATGTCCTATTGTAGATAGTGTCACGAGAGGCTTCTCTCCTCTGATGCACCTAGGAGTGGGAATTTTCAAGATGCGCTTAAATGTGCATTTCTTTTTCATTTAATTGATTATTCATGAGTTTAAAATAATTAAAGAAAATCTGAAATTGACAGTAATATTTTTCTTGCTAACCTCAATTAACTTCAGCCTCTCTTCTAAATCTCATCACACTACCTGTCAAAACTGTAGCTTGTGCTGAATGGGGGGAGGAAGTGGATGGAATAAAAGCTAATAATATGGGGAAAATATATGATTTTTATCAATATGATTTTAAAAGAAAAATGGTTTCATACAGGCAAGCTCAGACAAATTTAAAGTTTAGTTGCATTTTTAAGTAAAGGAAGGAAAAAATTTCAGGGGCACGTAGAGGGGTGATGGAACAGTGTAAGCTTTAGTTGGCATATGTTTGACTCTATCTGACTGCAAAGGTCCTGCCAAAGTAAAGAGTTTTTATGAAAGTCAAAGGAAATATAGGAAACGGTGAAAGGAAACATGTATATACCTTTTTAATCATCCTTGCTACTGAGGCTTAATACACACAAGATGCAGCCCTCTTCATTTTTCTTTCAAATGTATATTTTATTTTTCTTCATAAAGTAGAGTTTTAAAATTCAAAAGCGACAGAAAACTGATGAATAAATAAAACACTTTTTTAAAAAAATAAATCATAGGCTGGAAATGCCAGGCTAAGAGAGGTCAAAGGTCATTTCAGCACAAAATGAAGTCAATTATTTTGTAATTCATCATTAAATAGAATTGTGTATAAAATGGAAAGTCCATCATCATGTTTCCACCCTTTTTCAAAATCTCACTGTTTTTGTGGAAGTCTAGGGAGAGCCTGTGGATTGCGGAGAAGCCTTGGACTTCCAACCACCATGCCTGCAGAATGGAAGCTCTGGAAGCTATGGACGGCAAATATGCCAAACGAGCCAGAGAATTCTACAGCTGAGAAGGTAAAATATCAAGTCTTGTTTGGTGTGGAGACACACAGCACTTCAATTAAAGACTGTAAAATTAATAATAGCAAGTGTAGACCGCAGAACACTGATCCCTGCTTCACTGGAGTGGATCCCTACCTCCCATCCCTAAGGCCAAAGGTAGGCACAAGCCATCACTAGGTGTCCACTCGAGTCAGTGTCAGAATCCTCCAAGAGTTTAACTCGACAGTCAGACCTGTGACCTGGTAACATGTACCCAACATCTTAATGTGAAAATGTGGGACATCCAATCCCATAATTCAACATATAGAAAAGAACAAGTCAAGGTAATTTCTGTCCCCTTTTCAGCTGTATGGACTAAGAGGCCAATTGTCACATTCAGTAGAGGTTCCCTCCTCCCTCCCTCCCTCCCTCCTTCCTTTCCTTCCTCTCTTCCTGTTTCCTTTCCTTCTTTTCTTCTTCCCTTGCTTCTTTCATGAAGAAAATGATTCTCATAAATAATGATCTACTTGAGCTGAGTGCAGTGGCTCACGCCTATAATCCCAGCACTTTGGGAGGCAGAGGTGGGTGCACTTGAGGTCAGGAGTTCAAGACCAGCCTGGCCAATATGGTGAAACCTCGTCTCTACTAAAAATACAGAAATTAGCCAGGTGTGGTTGTGGGCACCTGTAATCCCAGCTACTTGGGAGGCTGAGGCACGAGAATCGCTTGAACCCGGGAGGCCGAGGCAGCATTAAGCCAAGATTGCGCTACTGCACTCCAGCCTGGGCGACAGAGTGGGACTCCATCTCAAAAGGAAAAAAAAAAAAAAAAAAAAGATCTACTTGAATACAGCAGGTCTTTTCTTCTGTTCATATCCAAATGGGAAATAACCACCTTGCTTGTGCTGTAATGGAAGGCACAACCTAATAGCACACTGGGGCCTGGCTTTTCCTAACCCTTCCCTGCCTCCCCTGTCTTTGGCATCCTCGACCATCAGTCACTTTTCAATCACGTGAGCTCAGCAGGTAATTTAACTTACTTGTCCCATCTCTACAATGGGGGATAATAACACCTTGCCTTGCCTTTCTGGAAGTAAAGGGTTGGTCCAGATTATCCCGAGGTGCCGGCTAACTCTAAGATCTGTAATTTAGAGATTTCTCAAAGACAGTGTTCCTTCCTAATTTCTGTGACCTTGATGCACAGTGAAATGTCAACCTGCCTGTGTAACATGAGCAAGATAAGCAGTATTCTGTGGCACCTTCTGTTTTCCCTTTAAAAACATTTTTATTGTTTCCTTACCTGGTTCTATGAAATAATTTCCGAATCTATATTCTTCCATTAGAGGAGCAAAGGCTTTCTTTTCCTTCCCCCACTTGCTCCATATTGATTCAATGAAATTTTAAGAGTTTGTAAAGTCTTACTTTAGCATTTCAGAAAGTGGCCAATCAGAAAGACTGTTTGAATTATAAATCTGGTTTTACAAAGAGATGTACGTATGCCCCTGCTTGAATCTGTTTCTCTTTTTTCAACAAAGTGGATATTAATAATACTAGGAGAAACCAGTGCAATTGAGAATTTGTTACAGATTATTAGATAATCTGGTGTTTTTAATGTCCCATTATTCTTTCAGTCCTGAGCCCCAGCCAGTGGTTTCACACCTCTCCTACTTCTGAGTGACTGAGAAGCTTCATTTCTTAATCTCCAAAAACTTATTCTGCAGTGGCCAGTCCATTACCTCATTACCTGTTTTTTGTTTTTGGTTTTTTTGTTTGTTTGTTTGTTTGTTTTGAGAAGGAGTCTCACTGTTGACCAAGCCTGAAATGCAGTGGTATGATCTCGGCTCACTGCAACCTCTGCCTCCTAGGTTCAAGCGAGGTTCAAGCCATCCTCCCACTTCAGCCTCCCAAGTAGCTGGGATTACAGACGGGCACCATCACGCCCAGCTAATTTTTATATTTTTGGTAGAGATGGGGTTTCACCATGTTGGTCAGGCTGTTCTCAAACTCCTGACCTCAGGTGATCCACCCGCCTCAGCTTCTCAAAGTGCTGGGATTACGGGGCAAAAGCCACCATGCCCAATTCCATTACCTCTTTATTTAATGTGCTTCAATTGTTGAGTGTCATTTTCTCCAATCTTCACTTTGATATAGTTCTTCCTTTCAAGTACTTAATTCCCATATATGCTTTTCTACCTTAGTACTTAATTCCAAGACTGCACTTTCCCAAACAATCTTTAAGTCTTCCAATCTGAGGTCCATTTTTATGTAATGTTTTACTGAAAGTTTCCTCTCTGCTTATAATCAATTTCCTTTTAACAACAGAGTAAAAGCCAGCATGTGAATATACACATCCCACCTCAATGGAAAGAGGTGCAACAGGAAAACACGAGAATTGGCAGAATGTTCCCCACTGTAGGCGGGGCGTCCAGACTAACAGTTAGACTCTTTGTATTTGAGAAGAGAATCTACTAGATGGCCTCTCTCCCTGAGGAGCTTTGGAGTGTCTGCCATGGCATCACAGGCCCTTCTGAGGCGTTTCCAGCTCATTGCTCATTTCTATATTTCTTCATCCAACAACTATTTCTCGGGGACTAGGATATGGCTGGCACTGTGCTAGGTGCTAGGGCTGGAAGGGTGGGGAACAGAGATACGCTGGTTTCATGCAGCTTTTAGTTCAGTGGGGGAAACAGACAACAAAATAAATAATCAAATACAAACAATTAATTATAAACAGTGATAGGTGCTATGAAGACATGAGGTTCCTAACATGTAGAACAGTGAGATGAGGACGCGTGCTGGCAGGGGGATGATCTTCTCTGAAGGAGGTGAGGTTCAAGGTGAAACGCACCCTGGATCCAGGCTCTGAGGAGGTGCACTGAGGGACCAAGGTGCCTGGGCAGAAGCGGCAGCACAGGCCTCGTGTGGGAGCAGCGCAGGCTATGGGGCAGAGCAGAGGCCTGAGAAAGTTCATGAGTGTGAATGGGAAGGAATGACAGAGGCAGAGAGAGGAACTGAGTCACTGAAACTTTACTGAGGCCCAGGCCTGGGACAGAGGAACTGAGCTATGCTTGGATCCTGGCTGTCCACCTGGCTGCCCTGT
>NW_012106697.1:2605234-2606177 GCF_000951045.1 Mandrillus leucophaeus | reverse complement strand
AAAAAAAAAAAAACAAAAGAAGGAAAAAGAAAAGCACACATATATCACTTGTTTCCATATATATTCCGAAGAAATGCAACACTGTGTCTCATATCATCAATAATACACATCACTTTTTATCTTTCCAGGAAATTTAATTAATTTAAATATTATATATTATAGGAATGAATGCATGTAAAATCATTTAGCATTCACATAAAATAATCCTCTAAATCCATCACTCAAAATAGAGCAGAAAATCCCAATTCTTTATCAAAATGTCAAAGTGTAGCCCCTGCCCCTACCCACCTCTCAACATTTTGTAGGGACATTAAATGCACCAAAAAATAAGAAAAAAGGTGCAAAAAGTGCAATAAGCATCCCAAAATTATAGCAAAAATAGGTATTGCACCAAGAGGCTTTAAGAAAACAATCGATAATGGTAATGGGCATATACATTATGCTTGTCCATATTCTTATTTTCAAGATTTCTGAGTCACATCCCAAGAAAAGAACACCCCACACATTTTTAGGTTGTGTTTATACATGGGATCCATATCCATTGATGGGAAGTGATAACATTTGGCATTCTTGATAAATGCAAAGCCATGGTCAGTAGTATAGCAACTCCTGGCTGGATTCCCAGTTCTTTTCCTTAATCTGGATCTTGTTGGAATGTACTATTTCACTTCGAGCTCACAGGCACTGGGGAACAAAACAGCCTTTCTATCTTGTCACAGAGAGGGCCACAGCAAGGCATGACCATGGGGACTTTCACAACCGCTTCTCACCCAGACGCTCTCACTTTGGTCAACTTTTGCCCCATGTCAGTTCCAGGCTGGAACACAAATACTTCTCTTTCCCATTGAAAAAAAAAAAAAAAAAAAAGAGTCTGTTTAGGGATTTGAAGTTAGGGTGAAAAAAACCCAGGGTGAACACTGACTGTTTCGGGGCAGCCACAGTT
>NW_012106697.1:2599775-2602579 GCF_000951045.1 Mandrillus leucophaeus | reverse complement strand
ATCCAACAACTATTTCTCGGGGACTAGGATATGGCTGGCACTGTGCTAGGTGCTAGGGCTGGAAGGGTGGGGAACAGAGATACGCTGGTTTCATGCAGCTTTTAGTTCAGTGGGGGAAACAGACAACAAAATAAATAATCAAATACAAACAATTAATTATAAACAGTGATAGGTGCTATGAAGACATGAGGTTCCTAACATGTAGAACAGTGAGATGAGGACGTGTGCTGGCAGGGGGATGATCTTCTCTGAAGGAGGTGAGGTTCAAGGTGAAACGCACCCTGGATCCAGGCTCTGAGGAGGTGCACTGAGGGACCAAGGTGCCTGGGTAGAAGCGGCAGCACAGGCCTCGTGTGGGAGCAGCGCAGGCTATGGGGCAGAGCAGAGGCCTGAGAAAGTTCATGAGTGTGAATGGGAAGGAATGACAGAGGCAGAGAGAGGAACTGAGTCACTGAAACTTTACTGAGGCCCAGGCCTGGGACAGAGGAACTGAGCTATGCTTGGATCCTGGCTGTCCACCTGGCTGCCCTGTGGCCTGTTCTACACTCTACTTGTATCACACAATAAATAACAGCTAATGAGGCCATCTACCCTATCTGGACTTGTCATCTAAAAGACCCTGAAAAACACAACACGAGGAGCTTCCACACTTTAGGAGCTATTCTTAGCATAGGGTCAATACATGGTCCTAGAAAGTCACAAGCAGGTGCGTCTGAAGTAAGGCAGCTTAGGGGGCTGGGACACTGAGAATCAAGGGACACTTTTAGTCTTCCATCCAAGAAGTAATGAAGAGGAAATCTGAAACCACAGGATGGTGAATTACTATTTTCATCTTGTATTGAGGAAAGGAAGTACAGAAATAAAATAATCCATTCATAAAGCAGCACCTTCCTATTTCAAAGATCAAGACAATTCAGAAAAATAATTTATCCATATTATCTGAATAATTGTATAAATTATTTATTTCAGTATTGGGCTGAACCATAGGAAACTGCCAATATTCTACTGTTTTTCATCTACGAGTGACAGTGTCACCTGGTTTGATGAATCCTGGACTAATCAGAGCCAGTCTCTGATAAACATGACTTGGCTTTCAGCTGTGACCCCAGTTATACGATGGGAATTTGAGTTCTCCACCTGCAGAGGGAGAACAGAAAGGACTGTAGCCAGGCATGGTGCTGCTGTTCTCCATAAACTATTTCACTTGCTCCTCATAAGGAGGTGAATAATACTATTGGCATCTTAAAGCTAAGAAGACAAAGGTTTAAAGAGATTAACTAGAAAATACAGTGTAAGATGCGAATAATCTCTATCTTCCCTTCCTTATGTGTGGCCCCGATGTCTTCTCGTTCTAGTATCTTCTTTCCCTTCCAAATCAATGAAAATCTGTGTTTCATTTTCCAGGAGGCTATGCTATCAAAATCGGAAACAAATGAAGAAATATTGCCCAGAAAACTAAGGGCAAATTAGCACAAGCAATTTGTGTTTTGAAAAAGCAGATCTTTGTTTCCAGAACTCCCGAGGAAAAAAAAAATGAGCTCTTTTGTTGTAATCCCATAATAATATTTAGAAGTATTTTGGTAAAGACAAAGTAAGACATCATCCGCAAAGGCAGCAATCTAAAGATGCAGACTTCTTGCACACACAGTAGCGCTAAATACATTTCTGTAATGGCTTCAAACCAGGAAGTGTTTGAACTTGATTTCAAGTCATTGCAATCTAGAAACCTTAATGTCTCCAGCTCATCTGACAAACTCCACTAGTTACAGCCAATTAGCATCCAGTAAATTTTTTGGTAGATCAAGGATTGCTCTGATTATAAACCTCTGTGGTTTGAAAGTTTCTTTCATGATGTCTAGCTTGCAGATCCACAAAAATAACCCAGAGCCTTCAAGTACAATTGAAAAAAAAAAAGTCCCTTATGATTTACTTTGTATCATTATCAAGAAAAATCAACTTTGATCAGAGATCCTAAAAGAGTTTGCATGTCTTTAATAGTGAAATAAGTGTATTGGAGTAAAATAAAATAGTATATGGGTAATTTCTTAATAACTTAAAAAAGAGCCTGTCATCCCAGCACTTTGGGAGGCCAAGGTGGACGAATCACCTGAGGTCGGGAGTTTGAGACCAGCCTGAAAAAACGTGGAGAAACCCCGTCTCCACTAAAAATACAAAATTAGCCAGGCGTGGTGGTGCATGCCTGTAATCCCAGCTACTCGGAAGGCTGAGGCAGAAGAACTGCTTGAACCTGGGAGACAGAAGTTGTGGTGAGCCGAGATCGCACCACTGCACTCCAGCCTGGGCAACAAGAGTGAAACTCTATCTCAAAAATAAAAAATAATAATTGTATGAACTCATATCACTTAACAATAACTCAATTTTGTTTGTTCCCATCTGGTCAGCTCTTCCTGTTTAATTTTTAGGTCCTGACAACTCAAATGTACATGGTCAGCAGTTACGTCTTCCCTTGTGAATGCGTTATCCGGATTTCAAACTCATCTCTTCCATGAAGCAAAACATAAAGATAAAAACTCAAATAGCATATGAAATGAAAAATAATCGGATGAAAGGTTTAATCACAATTTTTACTGCTTCCCCTTATATTATTTGTTTTGCTCTTACATCTCAGCTCTGCTTTCTGAAGCTTTACAGGATTAATATTTGTTTTTGCTACAAGGGTTAGAATCTTAAAATATAAAGACTAGAAAAGCACATATACCGTCGGGCACAATGGCTCACACCTGTCATCCCAGCACTTCGGGAGGCCTCAGGATCACCTGAGGTCAGGAGTTCGAGACCAGCCC
>NW_012106697.1:2517798-2598782 GCF_000951045.1 Mandrillus leucophaeus | reverse complement strand
CTGTTTAGGGATTTGAAGTTAGGGTGAAAAAAACCCAGGGTGAACACTGACTGTTTCGGGGCAGCCACAGTTGCTGTTGTCCTGGAATCTTCCACCTAGGATCTAGATCTTCAATCTGGAGATCTCCAATCTAGAAATCTTAAAAATTTGTCACTCAGAATTCTTAGACCTCCACTTCACGAATCTCGCAGGCTGATTCTAAGAAAAGAAAGCACTTCACAACCACAACTGAAGTTTCACAGTATTAGTAGGAACCCTCTTCTTAAGCGATGACATTTTTTTATAAACCCAGCCAATCGTCAAAAGCAGAGACGCAGATGGTAGGGATCTGCGATGCTGACTCCAGTGCCTCTGACTCCCTGGTAGAGGAAATCCTGAAGCTTACCCGGGCCTGTGATGGCCTAGGACGCAGGGAGCGCAGGAAAGACCCAACCTCCCAAAATGTATCTCCCCACACATGCCACTAATCGTCATTGTCAAGGCATTTGGGTTAACAAGCTCCTCTTTTAAAATGCAAATGCCCCCTGGGAGGGTTAAGCCTCATTCATACCTCAGTGCGAATTAGTTTAATTAGATAATCAGATCTAATTAATTGAGGGCTCAGGGAAAGAGAGTTTTGATTGAGGAGGGCCAAAGGGAGAAAAAATTTGGAAGGGATTCGGGGTGGGGGCCTTTAAAGAATGCAGAGGAGGCAGCGGGTTACCAGGTGTTGGAGAACCATAGAAAGGATACAGCGAATGTCAAAGGCAAACGTCTATGCTTTTGTTTTTGTTCAGGGTCAGAGGGTGCTAGAATACCACTGAAAATTAGCACCATTCTTGCTCTTTGGTTAAACATATCAGGATTCCTTTGAAAGGTGGAAAGCTTCATTGTTCTTCAGTTCAAATTCATTGGCTCTCGCCAACTTTGATATCTCAAGAAAGGAAGAAAGCAGGAGAAAGAGAAAGAGGAAGAGAGACGCATCCTTCCACCCCCTATAATGTAAGTGAATTCCACGTAAGGTCTCCAGATTCTCCCGTATGGAAGGTTCATTTTACTCACTCAGCTTCTAAAACCATGCGGACTCTGATAAGGGACCTGCTGTCCTTTCTGGTGCCACTGTTAGCAAGTCTGGTTTGGATGGAGGCTGGTTTTGAATCCCCTCTGCTGAATCGCCTCAAAGATGCCCATGGGCAGTGGAGTAAGATGGGCAGCAGACTAGCTCCATGCCCTGACTATGGACTCCACTTGTTACGACATCCTAGAAGAATTACTTAACTTTTAATGGCTTCGGTTCTTCAGCTAAAAAGTAGGGATTAAAAGACCTAACCCACAGGGTTGTGCAAGGCTGAAGGGAGACAGTGCAGTGGTGTACTTAATGAAGTGTGCAACACATGGAAGCAATCAGTGAAGGCAGCTAGTAATAGAGTGTGTTCATGACAATAAGCCCAGCTCCCAGACAGCACCATGCCCGCTCCCACCTCTGGGTCTCTGAGCATGTTGTACCCTGGGCTTGGGATTGTGTCCACCTCTCCCCCTAGTTAACTCCTCCGCATCCTTCAGCTCTCAGCTGTGATGCTCATGGAAAACCTTTGGACAGCAACCCCCTGGGCCTAATGTACTTCCTTAGCATATTTACACTAATGTCACTCAAGTTGTCCTTGTTTATTAATCTGTATTTTCAAGCCCATTGTAAGTTCTTTAAGGGCAGAGAGCGAATCCCCTGGGTACTATTTTCCCAAAGCCTAGCACAGAGTAAGGGCTCAACGCCCACTTTCAGAGAGGGAAAGGGAGAAAAGATCAAAGCGTGAAGCATTTACCCACACGACCATGCGGATCTGTGATCTCAAAGGAACTGTGACAAAAACACACACCTTTTGGAATTGGTGGCTGATGTAGACACAACCCTTTTCAAACAATATAGATAATAGTCACAGAAACTAACATTTTGTAACACTGGAAAAATAGAACAAGAAATATTTTAGGAAAACATCTCCACTCCTTGGCTAGATCCTAAGGGACAAAAATCTAACTCTGTGAGACAAGCAGTCTATTACCAAGACAGGCACTGTTCATTTTTTTAAGGTGAATTTCACACAGAAAATATTCCCAAATGTGTGTAAGTGTGGAATACCATGAAATAACGTCACCCCAATCATGGGGCCTCTGAGATGGCTCTGTTTTTGTTCTTCTCTACGCTTAGTTGCAGGTATCAATATGCCCACCTTCTAATAGCCTACATTTTTTTTTTACAATAAATCTTTATAGCATCGTATTTTTCTCATTAAAAGAAATACAGCAGTGCCAAATCGTTCTTTAGCCCTGTAGTTTGTTCCATAAACAACAGAAGGCACTCATATGGCAAAAACAGCTTTTTCATGGGCTGAAAAAGGAAAAAAGACAAGCGTAAAAATGTTTTGGGGAAAACTTTTTTATGGGTCCTTATCTAAGACGTCCAAGTTTTAATAAGATTACAAAGAAAATCATTCTGGGCTGAATAACAGGAATGTGACGCACATGATGTGATTGGAGTCTCCCTGCCTCCCTCCAAGCCCCACACACACAGCTGAGTTCAGGACCCTAGAGGACCTGGAGACAGTACCCCGTGCGAACACGCCCCCTCTGGGCTGTCCGGTGTGCTCTGCTCCTCAGCGTCGTCTGTGTGCATCCATCACATCCCCGGAGAAGACACCACGAGGACGGATGCGTGCATACTCTGAAGTCAAGCTGGCTTTGGTTTCTGTCATGGCTCTGACAGTTAATCAGCTGTGTGACCTGGAGCACATCACATAACCTCTCTGAGGCTGCTTCCTCAGCTGTACCATGGGGAGGGTAATATTGTTCAGTCTCACAGGAGGCTGTGAGGACTCACTGATGTGACGAGGTACAGGCATCCGGCGCTGCGTGGGACACACAGTGGGGCATCCTCACAACTGAAATCTACACTTCCTTCTGATGCGTGCACCTTATTTCCTATGATCTCCTGGAATTGCATCTCTGTCCTGCTCTGTCACTATGACTCCACATCCCCACATACCAGGCTCTTTCATGCTTTGTCTCCTGGCCTCTAAGTGGCCTTTGGAGACCCTCTTTCAAACAGCTTTGTAAAACAACCTGGGGTCAGGGAC
This sequence comes from Mandrillus leucophaeus, assembly GCF_000951045.1. Lineage (NCBI taxonomy): Eukaryota > Metazoa > Chordata > Mammalia > Primates > Cercopithecidae > Mandrillus > Mandrillus leucophaeus. Next base: position 2,595,675 of record NW_012106697.1, on the reverse strand, counting down.
AAATGAGGCCACGGACACACAGGCTCAGGTTCCTGTCCTCCGTGGGAAGCCTGCTGGAGACCAGCCAGCTCGGGGCACACAGGGCTCAGCACAAGGATCCTGCACTTGCTTCACATTGCCTACTGATCAGTCTGAGAGTCTGTGCAGTTAAACTCCTCTTTGGCCGGGCATGGTGGCTCACACCTGTAATCCCAGCACTTTAGGAGGCCGAGGCGGGAGGATCACTTGAGGTCAGGAGTTTGAGATCAGCCTGGCCAACATGGTGAAACCCTGTCTCAACTAAAAATACAAACATTAGCCAGGCATGGTGGCACGTGCCTGTCATCCCAGCTACTCGGGAGACTGAGGCAGGAGGATGTCTTGAACTCGGGAGATGGAGATTGTAGCGAGCAGAGATGGTGCCACCACACTCCTGCCTGGGCGACAAAGCAAGACTCCGTCTCAAATTTTAAAAAGCCCTCCTATTTAAAAGGATTTTTAGGGACGTAAAACCATTTTTAAAAGTCGTCAAGGTTTGGTTTGATGACCACATTACATCTAGCAACGGTTCCAGGCATTCTAGAGATAAACTGGTGGCAGAGTCGTCCCAAGAACGTGCAAAATACAAGCAACTGCTCAGTTTCAGGCTTCAGAAACCAGGCCTCTGCAGCTGCAACCCGGTTTCTGGGGCTGCCCTGAAAGCAGTAAGGCGAGGAGGCAGGTAAAGTGCCAGCTCACAGTTCATTCGCTCATTCATCACTCATTCAGTCGACAGCACTCACTGCACACTTAACACATGCTAGGCCCACCACGCTCCAATCTGGAAACACACAGAATAAGACATTGCCCCGCCGGTTAGTCCACAGCGACACAGGAAGACAGCAAGTGGCTGGTCAGCTAACACACAGAATGATTAGCCCCAGCGAGGAAGGGCATGGCAGAGAGGCCGTCTCGGAGAGAGGACCTTTGAATGTCACCGTAGGGAATGGGCGGGAGTGACCTGGCCGGAGGGGTCCCAGGCAGAGGAATGAGGCAACCACAGGGAGGGGCAGAATGGCAAGGCAGGTTGGTGGAATTGCTCTGGGGTCCTGAGTGTCACCTCTAGGGTGGAGCCGTGGGCAACTAGACACTGAAGCAACTTGGTCAACACACTAGGGTTTTAATCTGGAGACACTGGAACATGAAATCATCCCATTAAATTCAACTTCTACAAGGCCAGCGTTCTGCCGGATTCATTTTCATACACCTCTAAGCCTCACATACAAGATTCTCAATTAATGTTTATTAGACTCAGCAGGTGAAGGGCTTGGTTTCTAAATTGATCTCATTGGCTTATAAAAGAACAAAATATGTATATGATCTTATTTTTCCTAAGCTCAAACATTAACTTTTCAATAAATGTTTCTCTCAATAAGATTTAGTTAAAGATTTATTGGATAACATAAATCAAACTTGGCTGCTACGTTGGGGCACGTGTACAGGACAGCTGCGACAAGTACACGTGTCCCTGCAGAGTGCTGGTGGCCTCCTGGGTGGGCAGAGGGCAGGGTCCTGCACTGCCCACCCTCGGCCCTTGCACACCCATCAGAGGGCGCAACGACACATCCAGAGAGCGGGGCCAGGAACAGGCCCCTGTAGACAGAGCAAGTCCTTTATCTAAACTGGACAAATGTTTCACTACACATCATGAAACCAAACATCTAAATGCGTTTTAATATAAATCTTTTAAAATTTTTTGTAGAGACAGCATCTCACCCTTGCTCAGGCTGGAGTGCAGTGGCACAGTCACAGCTCCCTGAAGCCTCCACCGCCCAGGCTCACGTGATCCTTCCACATCAGCCTCCTGAGTAGCTGGGACTACAGGTGTGCGCCACCATGCCAAGCTAATTTTAATTTTTTTATTTTTTGCCAAGACAGGGTCTTGCTGTGTTGCCCAGGCTGGTCTCCATCTCCTGGATTCAAGCGATCCTCCTGCCTCAACCTCCCAAAGTGCTGGGATTACAGGCATGAGCCACTGTACCTGGCCCTCACATGAATCTTTAAAATTGGTGGCCAGTTAAATTGCTTAGCACATTTCCAGCCCCCCACTTGTTTTTTGTTTTTTCTTTTCTTTTTGGAGTAGATGTGGTGGACCTGAGAGAATGACTTTGTATACTCTGGGGTTCCACCCTGTGCTCTATGAGAAGCTCCAGGCTGATGGTAGCAACAGCCAGTTCTCTAGAGTCAGAGTCCACAGCGGCTAATTTCAGTTCCTTTTTCTACTGAACAGCTGGAGAAGTCACTCCAGTCTGAAGTCAACTTCTTCACTTAAAACAGGGAAATGGCAGTACCTAGTCTGTGTAATCATTTGACACAATGCCTGCCACATAGTAGTTGCAGCCAACTGCTGAATAAATCCATCCATCCACTCATTCAACCGCTGTTTACTGAAAACCCACCATGTGCCAGACGCATTTTCAGATTCTGGGTAGAGTGAGGAACAAGAGAAGACAAAATTCCTGTCCCTGTGGAACTTACATGAGAACAAGTAAACATGTTGATAAATAATGGAGTATAATTCCAGAAGTGATGGCTGCTTCAAGGAAAATAAAAAGGAAAAGGAGGGGCTGGGCACTCACTCCCATAATCCCAGCACCCTGGGAGGCTGAGGCAGGAGGATCGCTCCAATCCAGGAGTTGGAGACCAATGTGGCAACATAGCGAGACCCTGTCTCTATTAAAAATAAATAAATAGGCCAGCCGCAGTGGCTCACACCTGTAATCCCAGTACTTTGCGAGGCCGAGGTGGGCGGATCACCTGAAGTCGGGAGTTTGAGACCAGCCTGACCAACATGGAGAAATCTCGTCTCTACTAAAAATACAAAATTAGCTGGTGTGGTGGTACATGCCTGTAATCCCAGCTACTTGGGAGGCTGAGGGAGGAGAATCACTTGACCCTGGGAGGCAGAGGTTGTGGTGACCCGAGATCGCCATTGCACTCCAGCCTGGTAACAAGAGCAAAACTCAGTCTCAAAAAAAAAAAAATCGGCTGGGCGTGGTGGCTCATGCCTGTAATCCCAGCATTTTGGGAGGTGGAGGCGGGCGGATCACGAGGTTAGAAGTTCAAGACCAGCCTGGCCAACATGGTGAAACCCCATCTCTACTAAAATACAAAAACAAAATTAGCCGGGTGTGGTGGCAGCACCTGTAGTCCCAGCTACTTGGGAAGCTGAGGCAGGAGAACGGGGTGAACCTGGGAGGCGGAGCTTGCAGTGAGCCGAGATCGCACTACTGCACTTCAGCCTGGGTGACAGAGCAAGACTCCATCTCAAAAAAAATAAATAAATAAAAATAAAAATAAATAAATAAACAATAAATGAAAAGAAAAGAAAGAAAAGTATACTAGGAAATAAAGGGATTGTTGAGGAGAGGAACAACTACTTGTCCTAGGCTGGTCAGGAAAAACATTTCGTAGGAAGTGATGTTTGAACCGACAAAAGGATTCATTCCTTAGGAGCGGAAAGGAAGAGGCAGACATGAAGGTCTAAGGAAAGGGCATTTCAAGTGGAAGGAAGTGCAAATGCAAATTCTCTGAAATAGCAAAAGCTTGATATATTACAGCCACCAACAAAAAGTCTGTGAGGCTGAAGCTGAAGGAATGAGTGGAAGTGGAGTGTGACGGAGACAGAGAACCAGGGAGGGGCCACATCACACTGGGCAATTTGGGAATTTACTTTATTTTAGTTTATTTATTAGAGACCTGAGTCTCGCTCTGTCACCCAAGCTGGAGTGCAGTGGCGTGGTCATGGCTCACTGCAGTCTTGAACTCCTGAACCCAAGTGATCCTCCCACTTCAGCCTCCTCAGTAGCTGGAACTACAGTCACGCACCACGGCATCCGGCTAATTTTTAAACTTTTTTGTAGAGACTGGGTCTTACGATGTTACTCAGGCTGCTCTCGAACTCCTGGCCTCAGCAATCCTCCTCCCTTGGCCTCCCAAAACACTGGGATTACAGATGTCAGCCACCGTGCCTGGTCTGTGTTTTAACAGCAGTGGTCAGTCATTGAAGAGTTTCAGTCTGGACCGTTATGTAATGTGAGGTCTGTTTCAAAAAGATTTCTCTGGCTGCTAAGTGTAGAGTGGACCACACGCTAGGGAGAAAGGAGGGGGCAAGACCACAAGTACGGAGACCATTTCAGGGTCTTCGGTAATAGTCCTGGTGAGAGGGGGTGGTGGTCAGTTGGCAAAAGGAGTGGGGCTTTTTCATATTACCTGGAATTTACCACAAGGGACCAAAGCTGAGGACAAAGAAGGATTGAGAGCCCCACATTCTGAGAAGTGTCAACAATTGAGAGCAAACACAGTCTCTAAGGCTTGCCAAGAGCTAGGCCTGTTCCCAACCGTCGCCACCCACAACCTTCTGCATCTACAGAAAGGGCTGGGGAGGTAGAGGGAAGAGATGTGGGGGGTGGAGGGTCTGTCAGCCTTGTGGAGATGCAGTTTGTGGTGAGAACTTTCTCCCTCTCAAGTGAAAGCCAAAGAAGGGATATGCTCTGGTAGAGACAGGCATGCCGGCAAGAAGTAGAGAACAGCGTTCCCATCTCTGGCTGAACAGTTCGGTGGGCCCCTGCCGATCTGCTGATCTATGCTGGGCTTATCTGAGAAGGGAAAAGAAAACTGTAGAATGGCAGGTTTAAGAGAAAGGCAGAAACAGGGAGCTGCCTGCATGCCCACTGGTCCTTGTGGCAAAGACGCTGCTGTCTTCATGAATCACCAGGTTGTAATGGAAAGTAGCTGGACTCAAGCTGTCTTGCCCATACCCTTGGCAATACCCAGCAAGAAAGCTGCCCTGCAGTTTGGGGGATCCCAGAAGCAAGAGGGTGTGAGGCCAGCTGCCGGACAGAATAGTAGTGATGGGTACTGCGCGGACAGCGCCAGCCGCGGTGGAGCTCCTGTATCAGGAGACTGTTGCGGGGAAGCCCAGCAAAGCCCCAGGAAGTAGCCTCCCAGCCCCAAAAGACATCTGCTTCAGAAAGATGATCAGTGGTTAACCATCAGTTCCAATCGATTTTAATTATTAATTATCAATTTTAATCTTCAAGTTGTTTAAAGGCATTTTTTTTTTCTTTTTATGGTTAGCAGTTTTGGTCCAGCCTTGGTCCATCTCCGAAAACATCCGTGCTCTCCGACAACAGAGGCTGTGCTTCTCTGGTAGCTCCATGCACACATTCCCTTCACAATTCCACGCTTCCACTGAGGTTCTGACATCTGCCTTTGACTTCCCACACCTTCCCATTCTCCACTTCTTCCCATCCTCCAAATCGTCCCATCCTCCAAAACCAGCTCTGTGGCTCCATGCTTTCTGCAGCCTTTCCAAACAACTTTGGCTTAAAATGAGCAGCTTCCTCATGCACCTTCTAGAGGACTTGCATTCTGTGGGTCGTACAGATCTGTCTTCACGTGTTGCCGCAAAATGGTTTTGTCTCCCCAGGTAGCTGACAACTTCTTCAGAGCAAGAACCTGGTCTTGTATTTTCAGTTGTGGGCCCCAGAGTCAGTACCAGACATACAGTGGAGCCTAAATAAACACACGCGGACTATAAATGGGGAGCAGTTGGCTCTTTGCAAAACAAACAAAGACTAAGAAACATACGCAGAAAACATTACGGTTCCAAGTGATATGACTGTTAATTCCTTACACTATATGCTGTCTAACATGCTCACCAGACTTCCCAAATATTTACAGACAAGCATTAACCTAGGTATACTGAATTTTCATCTAATTCACAATCAAATACCATCTATGCTTAACCCAAAGCCTGCAGTATTTAAACCACAAGGAAGAAGTGAAACAATATCAAAGCACTGGAAACTAGAAACCCCAGACCAACCCTTAATAGTGATATGGAAGATAACGGCGTGGCTGTGTCACCTGTGGAAACAGCAAATCCCCTCCCTAGAGTGTCTCTGTTCCTTTATTCTTCATTTCCTCTCTCTCTCTCTCTATATATATATATACATATGCTAAATATTAACTTGTGCCTCTTTGACCCAGATTCCCAAAAAGGTGTCACACAGAGGAGAGGATTCTTCATGGAGTCCACACCACCCAAATTCCCAAAGATGGTTTTAAGAAAAAGATTCCTTTGATGTTTAATAGAATCAGACATTTGGACTACAACAGCCCCGTCTCTCTCCTCTATCGCCGCCACCACTGCTAACAATTACAAGCTTTCAGTGCTCTGAATAATTCACAATCTCATCTGTTCTACTCAGTGTAAAGACAATGTTGAGAGTGCAAGGTCACTTTTTTTCCCTTCCCAACTACTGGCTTTTCCAATGCGACACCAGTCCGATTGCATGATACACCTAGTGTCTGACACGCTCCTCCTGACAGCTTCGTAGCAGCGTTATTCTATTTAGCTTAGGGTATAAAAAATAATCAGGGTGCAATGGAGTGTCAGATTCCCTCCACAGTAATAAACACAGGTTCAACATTTCCCTTTCATTTTACCTCAATACGCTGAAAACACCACAGCGTTACCTTTTATTGTAATGCTGACCAGTAATATCCACAGACAGATTTAAAATACTGGACTGCCTGGATATTAATGGTATTTGACATATTACCCACATTTTTAAAAAACCAAAATTATAATAACTTTATAAGAGATTAACACCTGTGAATATGCCCCTCTGGGGTCATCTGGAAAATCTTGCAAATGTGGAGTCATGCAACATATAATCTTGGAGTAGAAAGGAAACTGGGAGTCTGGCAATGCTCCGATTCCATTCACTCATTTTCATCTGAAAGTGATACCAGTCAGAGGAGAGAGGCAGGTTTTGGTAACCCTGAAATAAAACCCTAACCTTAAGTGTTCAATTATTTCTTTTTTAACTTTAATTAAACTCTCTCATGTCTTGTAAACGTAGACTTTGTAAAGGGAAAATATTTTTAAAGTTCTTAAAAGGTAAAAGCCATATAATAAACACTTTCTTTCGGCAGAAAAATTATACCACAAAGTAGTGTTGAGGTAACGCACACATCTCTCTCCCAGACCACAGCTCCACAAACAGCATCAAAAGACCGGCATTTGGATTATGTCTCTGGGTTAATATTTCTTAAACTGCTTAAAAATAACTCCTCAGTCTGTTTTTATTGTGAAAAATTTCAAAACTAGAAGAAAAATAAAACAACAAACACCCATATACCCATCACCTCCATTCGAACGACTGCCCCCTCTGCCAATTCTTTCTTTCCTTTCTGAAGTATCTCAAGGCAAATCTCAGATAGCATTTCACCCCACCGCATCCACCGCAGTATCAAAGGATTCACTTGTTTTTATTCATTCTCGTTAATTTTGGAGAACTCAAATTGCCTCACGCAACTTCTCATGGGAGATCATCCTGGACTTAGGAGGCAACTCCACAGATGAGCTCTGCCACTCCATCGTGGGAGCCCGCCAGATACATTTACATACGCATCTTTATCCTAGAAAGCGTCCCGAGGAGTCGGATGACCTGATAAAGGCCTAGCACATCTCCATTCATCCAAAAGATGAATGTTCACACGGCACAGCCTTCTTGGTTTTAATGTCACCTCACCTGGGACCATGCAGAATGACTAAACGGTATCTCTAGAAGAAACACAAAAGTGAAAAATAATTGCAAAAAAGCAAGGTACCTATGATCCGGGTAAACAAAGGCTCCCGTTTTTATTACCACCATCTTAAATTCAGTCAATTTAACGTGAAGAAAAGTGTTTATGAAATAGATATGGTTTATCATATTATTTAATTTTATAAGAATGGATTCATATAATTATTACACAATTAAACATAAACTTTTAAAAGGAAAAAAGAGCAGATTGCTACTATTTATGCTGAAGTCAATTTTTTAAAATGCAGGAAGTAAACAAATGGATCAAAATAGGAAAGCCAGAGCTTTCTAATATTTCCAAATACCAGGTAGTATCTTCACTGTTAGAAACTGTCAGTAGACTGTTAAAGTGGAAGCAATTCTATTTTAGTCCTTATTTAAAATAATAGTTCATAAAATATATTACTGATATAAGCCTGTACGAGGAGATATTTAACTATGTTTTTTTTTTTTTTTTTTTTGAGATGGAGTCTCGCTCTGTCACCCAGGCTGGAGTGCAGTGGCGTGATTTTGGCTTACCGCAACCTTTTTCTGCTGAGTTCAAGCGATTCTCCTGCCTCAGCCTCCCAAGTAGCTGGAATTACAGGCGTGTGCCACCATGTCCAGCTGATTTTTGTACTTTTAGTAGAGAATGGGGTTTCACTATGTTGGCTAGGCTGGTCTCAAACTCCTGACGTCAGGTGATCAGACTGCCTAGGCCTCCCAAAGTGCTGGGATTACAGGTGTGAGCCACCACGCCCGGCCCATTTAACTATAAATTGTTATCCAGTTTCTTTTCTAGTTTTCTAACAAAAATTTCAGGCTCCAGACAAGCAAAGGCACATTGGTACTCCACACTTACTTTCACTTACTGATGATGGCCACCTGCAATTGTCACATTCACATGCTCTTCACACACTGAAACTACTCTTGAATAAAATAATGCAAAGATAATGAACATTTTATCTTTGCTTCTTTAACACAGCACACGACAAAGCATATACTAATATGAGGAAATCAGAGAACTCAATATAAATATCCAGATCCTCACTACTGTCCTTGAAATAACCTGGCAATCACCTTGAAGATGTCCGTCCCTCCTAATGGTTTAGGGTCGGGTATGCCTATGGGAAGGGCACTGCATTGTAAGACTTCTTGACTTTTTATATAGGTTCACTGGTATTTGAATTACAAAGCATTTTCTAAATGTTGCTTTAAACCACATACTTAGTGTTGATTTTTTAAAAGCTGGCAATAGGCCAGGCGCATTGGCTCATGCCTGTAATCCCAGCACTTTAGGAGGCCCAGGCGGGTGGATCACAAGGTCAGGAGATCGAGACCATCATGGCTAACACGGTGAAACCCCATTCCTACTAAAAAATACAAAAAATTAGCCAGGCATGGTGGCAGGCGCCTGTAGTCCCAGCTACTCGGGAGGCTGAGTCAGGAGAATGGCGTGAACCCGGGAGGTGGAGCTTGCAGTGAGCCGAGATCGCGCCACTGCACTCCAGCCTGGGCAACAGAGCGAGACTCTGTCTCAAAACAAATAAATAAAATAAAATAAAATAAAAGTGGCAATAATAAACAGTTGCTGGACAATAATTACCACACTACCAATTAAAATTAAATTTTAAAATGATGATGGGCCAGGCGTGGTGGTTCATGCCTCTAATCTCAGCACTTTGGGAGGCTGAAGCAGGCAGATCACCTGACATTAGGAGTTCAAGACTAGCCTGGTCAACATGGCCAAACCCTGTCTCTACTAAAAATACAAAAATTAGCCGGGTGTGGTGGTGCACACCTGTAATCCCAGCTACTCGGGAGGCTGAGGCAGGAGAATCGCTTGAACTCAGGAGGTGAAGGTAGCACTGAGCTGAGATCATGCCACTATTCTCCATCCTGGGCAACATTGAGACTTCGTCTCAAAATAAATAAATAAATAAAAAATTAAATAAATAAATAAATAAATAAAATGATGATGTATTATTATAACATCTTAGAAATTTGGCACATCTGAGTTATAATTAAGTATGTTGGTTTCTACAGTCAGATGTGGTAGTGTGTGCCTGTAGTCCCAGTTACCCAGGAGTCTGAGGCAGGAGGATTGCTTGAGCACAGGAGTACAAGACCAACCTGAGCAATATAGCAAGACCTTGTCCCAAAACAAACAAAAAAAAGTTGGTTTCTGTTCCTTTGAGCTGAAATTTCAACATGAAAAGAGACTATGGTAGTATTGTTGTCTTTTCAATGTTGGGCTATATTTAATGTAATAGTGAGAGGGTTTATAATGGCCAAAAGACCTTTGGGGAAAAAAGGAAGTCTTATTTTCTTGTTCACGTCCAACCTATGGGAATATCTTTAAATATATCTGTTATTAAAGTGACAATTACAGAGACAAATGCTAACAAAATGCATGCTATTATAGTATTAAATATTTCTAAATTGCAGGAAATTCTACCAAGGCTGTCACACTTAATCATTAAAGATAGGATGACCATATGTCCCAGTGTGCCTGGATAATCCCTATTAAAGAAAAAAAATGATAGTTCTACAACTTAAAGATATGAAGGAGACTAGGAGTCAACCTCTTACTCAATGAGTTTTTTACTTTATTAAAGGGCAACAGGAGGAGTTTGTAGGAGAAATTACCCTGTAGATGAGCAGTTGACAATCAGTGGTGCTGCCTACTACTGCGTTCTCCCGGAACCACATTGTTTTAGACATGAAAGAAGTATCTAATCTAGTGGTTTACAAACTCTGCTTCTCGAGGCTCCTTAGGGGATTTGCTGGTGGTAACTTAGAGGCTACTGGGCAAAGAGGCAAAACCTTCACTGTCATTCAAGAGATCCCCTCCACTCTTATCCGTTTTACATAAGGTTTCCAAAGTTGGCTTAACAAAGTTTGAAGAGATCCCTTTTTGTAGATGATGCCCTGAGAAGTGGCACGTCCAACTGACCCACCAGGTTTGTGGCACAGATGCAATCCGCACAGAGGTGTCTGTCCGGACAGAGCTCAATTTTCCGCACCACTTCAACTCAGAGGCTGCTCTCGCTACTGAAATGAGGCTTCTGATGTGCAACAGGAAGAGGAGAAGAAAAGGTTTATTTTTATGCCATGAGTCAGGTTCATACTTAGTAAGAATAGATTTTCCATAAAAATAGAAATTATCTATTCTAAAATTTTGGTTGAAAAGAATTCCATTCTATGTGAGTAGGAGAAACATTGTCAGTGTTCCTCTTTTCCCCTTATTCAAGAATATATAAATCTCAGTGATTATAACTTCCGGTGACGATGATGGACTGGTTGGAAGCAGTGTCTCTGCCTCCCAAAATGTAGAACGCACAGAAATATTGAATAAAATACACATTTTCCAAAAAGTACGATCATAAAATTTACGTGGCCCACCTTGAAAACAAAAAAGGAAAACCTCTGGGAGCAAGGTCCCGTGGGGAAACTGAGAGCCTAAAGCAGGGGCCTCACTAAAGTCGAACGGCCGAAAGAAATCTCCAACTGAATGGTCATCTAAAGGACGGGAGTTTTGACGCCTACACTGGGTCCAGGAACTGGGATTTGCTTGCTGCACAAACCTGGTGATGAAAAGAACACTCCAATCTCTGAGAAAAATGATCAGGAAAAATTCTACCCATGGCTCCATGATCTGGCCATGGAGGTGCTCAGGTCACTGGGGGAGAAAAAGTCTTCTTGAAAGAGAACCTGAAGTGTCTGCAATGTGTGGGTTTCAAGGCAATATTTTTACAATGCTTGTGAACTCTTGATTGAGATATTAAATAAAAACTGATATGAAACCCTTAGGGCCCAGCAGAGGCAAATGCAAAAGTATTCTACAGGGACAGCACAGAGCTCCTGGGATGTGACCGAAGATGAGTTTACAGTAAAAAATTATAAAGCATATGGAGAAAATGACTGCTTTGCGATCCACCATGGGCAGAAAGCACACTCCACGAACAACAGAAGAAGAGAAGAATCTAAAAAAGATAATAATAATAATAAAAGAAAACACAGACTATATAAATGGCTCATGAGCATTACCTACATCCTTATTTCCTGCTCCCACTTTCTTTTATATGTTTAATAATTACGTACACCTGAGTATCTATCTTTACAGACTGCTAGCTCTTTGAGGCCAGGTTTCAACTATGGCTTGTTCGTTAAATTGTCTCAAGGCGCAGGACCCTGCCTTGCATATGGGAAAACAGGCAATACACTCAAAATGTCATCTACAGGTATGTCAAATACAGACATTTCATTGCATTTCCAGGCTATGAGGAGTACTGATCGATATTTTATACTAAAGATGACAATAATTCCAAGTAATCATATTATAAACAATATGTCTCTCTCTTAATATATACATATATTAATACATATATATACACATATATATGCACACATATAAGCTGTCATATTCAACGAAATATTTTAAAATCCCACACAGAAAAAAAGGAAACCAAATACTTGGCTCTGACGAAAGAGCTAAAGCAAATAAAGACCCTGCAGATCGCTCAAGGGAAGGCGGTCATTTCAGTAACTGATGTGGGTTTTCTTAGGCTAGCTAAGCAACTTCGAATTGCCGGTTTGTGCAGTGCTGCGAGAGATCTTTTCTTGCTCTTAGGTCTGTGCCAGATCCTGGCGGCGGCCCCTGCCCGGACCTGGTGTGCAATCCCCTCTCTTCTGTTCAAGCGCAGCCTCCAGAGCTCAGCAGTACTTGGGGCTTGTTCAGAGCCTCCTCTTCTGTGGCACTTACTGCCTGTGCTGTTCGTTTCAGCACAAAACGTGGAGCCTGCAGCGCATGACACAGGGTTTTGTCTCAAATCTCTTGTTATCCCCAAACCTACACCAGCACCATGCTGCACACAGTTAGTGCCCCACCAATTTTCATCTCTATTGATGACAGGCCAGCTCCACTGTATGTGCTGGATGCATTAAATTAATCAAATCACGAAATGTCACAGAGGGATGGAGCTGATTTCCAGCTCCTTCTTTTTGCACACTGGGGACTTCGGGCACTGGGAAGGGGCATGCAATAAGCCAGTGGTGAGGTAGGCCCAGGATGTGTGACTTCCAGACACATCCCATTTCCTTTACGATAGTCACCTTCATCATCATACTGACCAAAGCTGATGTTTATTGGGGTTCATTACGGACCATGCACTCTGCAGCCCCAGCAGATAGTTCTTAGTACTATTTCCATTTTACCAATGATGAGGAAACAGAAACTCAAAGAGGTTAAGCTGCCCAGCTCATTCAGCTAGTACATTTTTTTTTCTTTCTTTTTTTGAGACAGAATTTTGCTCTTATTGCCCAGGCTGGAGTGCAATGGCGAGACCTCAGCTCACTGCAACCTCTACTTCCCAGGTTCAAGCAATTCTCCTGCCTCCGCCTCCCGAGTAGCTGGGATTACAGGCATGCACCACCACACCCAACTAATTCTTGTATTTTTAGTAGACACAGGGTTTCTCCATGTTGGTCAGGATGGTCTCGAACTCCTGACCTCAAGTGATCTGCCTGCTTCGGCCTCCCAAAGTGCTGGGATTACAGGCGTGAGCCACTGCGCCTGGCTGCTAGTATGTTTCTTATTGGCAGTTAATTATTTCTCATTTCTGGTCTGCACAGAAAAATATCAATGGCAAAAGAAACAAACAGGATCCAGGCCAAGAAACGGAGGATTCCTGTAACAGAGTTGAGAGTGGGAGGGGGTGCTAACCCCTTGTCCTCTCCCTGAGTTGTAAACGTTACCTAAGTATATCTAAGTAATTTTGCACTACTGTTTAAATAAAGAGATTTTTCTAAAAATTTCCTCAGGTGCTTAGAATTTAAAATTGCCTGCTGAGCAGCATGTATTGATAGAACTGGACCACTTGGTAAACTAAAGAAAAAATAGTGATTTTACTGGCAACAAGAGCAGTCTTGCCTTCAGTAGTTGGATATGGTAGAGAACTGGGACTCTATCCTATTTTGTCATCCCTTCACAAGGCAGCGCCGTACTGCTTAGATAATTCACTTGTCCCCAGGAGACGTCTAGCCTAACAACACAGCCAGAAGGCTAGCTATATGAGAGAGGACTAGCTAGAAAAATAAACAATAACAGCAACCAACATTCCTTTTTTCTGAATGGGAAGCTTATTATTCCATCTACCTTTGAGCAACCCACAGCCCAACATAGTGTATAATTTTGCTTTTTAACAGTTTCATATTAAAGAGTGCTTGAAAATACCTGGATTCTCTGAAACAGATGGAAAAGAAGACAATAAAAAAAATTAAAAAAACAACAACCCCCGCCCCCCGGCAACTCTACCTCTGTGAACATACTTGCCTAACATAAGGTTTCTCTGAAATGAGGTATTTTCACCCCAGGAAAAATCTGTGGATTTGGTTAACACTGCTATCTAATCTAGCACCGCACACTCAACATACACTAATTCCACCACACTCCATCTTATTCTGACCACACTGCAGAATTTCTAAGCCTATTATTGCCTGGTTTATGCTTTTTCTTTAAACATTCCCAAGTAATAGGACCTGACCTCACAGAAAAGCTATGTTTTAATATTGCCATTTTATTTTCACATCAGGACATTTCGTTCAGACGTAGACATCAAAGGCCACTGCCAAAGAGGCCTTTTATAAATGCTTCTTGCTCCTTCCATACTATCCTTCATACCAATGAAAGTAAAATTAACACAGCTCTTTCTGTTTCACAAGGTAGTCCTGTAAACAACACAGAGCTGAGTTCATTTCATTTTACTTAGAAGACTTTATGCCCAGCAGAGAGATAACAAAGTTTGCCAAGTGGCAAGCTCTATATATGCATAGACTAAATATATGACATATGTCACTTTGAAAGATAATAAGCATAAGGTAAACAATAGGAAATCAGATAACCTAAGAAAATGTAGCTGAGAATTTTCACTGAAACATTATTTCCTCTAGGCAAATAACATAGTTAAGTGCTGCACATTATTTAAAATAATTGGACAGCAGTGTTTAAAAATATGGCCACGATTAGTTCACATTCAGTGGGAAAAGACTTTTTGATGATTTTATTGAAAATTTGTTTATAATAATGTTTACTGATTCTTGGCATTTAAATAAGTGCTGCACTGCAGGTCCTTTGGAGACAGGTTTGCATTCTAGTCAAAGGCTTGACGGAAACCTTATGCTGTTTTCAACACCTTATCACAAATGTTATCTCAAGAGGGCTAGAAGAATGAAAGGCGTAAAGAGTGTTCTACCCATTTAAACATTAAAACACGGTGTCACGTATGGTTACCTGATAACCGTTTAAGTTACTTGAATTCTATTCTTTTCACGTAGTAAAAGGTCAATGAGAGACATCTGGTTTGACCGTAAAGGGCAAAACCTCTCATGTCATGTGCTTACATGGAAAATGGCGCGTCTGCTCCAATGTTACTGGTGTTTCTGTTCCAGGATCACACCTAAGGCCCTGTCTTTTCGGGTCTGTGGGCTCTCTGGTGCCTAAGCCTGGCCAGCCCCCTCTCTAAATCCCTGCCCAGCTGCAGACTTCTCATGACTCAGGTCTCAGTGCAAATTCACTCCTCAGAGAGGCCGTGCTGCACCCGCCAAGTCAAGCAGCTCCCTTGTTCCTCTAACACATAACATCTTTAAAAAATTTTTTTGATTGATTGATTGATAGTTTTTGAAGAGATCAGGTCTTGTTCTGTTGCCAGGCTGGAGTGCAGTGGCACGGTCTTGGCTCACTGCATCCTCAAACTCCTGGGCTCAAGTGATCCATCCTCTCACCTTAGTCTCCTGAGTAGCTAGCACTTCAAACACGCAGCACCATGCGCAGCTAACTTTTAAAACGTTTTTGTAGAAATGGGTCTTGCTATGCTGCCCAGGCTCATCTCAAACTCCTGGCCTCAGACAATCCTCCTGCCTTGGCCTCCCGAAGCACTGGAATCACAGGTGTGAGCCACCACACCTGCCCCATAACATCTTTTTTTTTTTTTTAAGAGTACTTACTATGCTCTGAAATTATCCTCTTATCTGTTCACTTCTCCATTACCCCAGCAAAACACCAAAATTTCATGAAAACAAGGATCTTTATTTCCACTTTATTCCCAGGGCCTAGAACAGCGCTTGTCACACTGCAAGTGTTCAGTCAAAATCTGCCTAAGGAATGCCTGTGTGATGTTGAGAAAGCCCAGTAATGTTTCCACAAATCTGAGCGTGAAAGCAAGTACAGCGTAACAGATGCCAGGAACAACGTGGAGAAGAAGACACAGTCCTTGCCCTTGAAGAGCTCCCAAGCTGCAAGCGTGATGTCTCATACACGACCAGGGGCAAGTCCTGCACCTGTTTCTTATGGTCTTTCCTGCTGAACAGGGAGGACGTGTAAGAATGGCCGTCACACCTGGTTCTGGGGAGCCAGTACACAGGAGGAAACTCTGCCCAGGACTCTGGGAGGCCAAGATGGGTGAATCTCTTGAGGTCAAGAGTTCAAGACCAGCTTGGCCAACATGGTGAAACCCTGTCTCTAATAAAAATACAAAAATTAGCCGGGTGTGGTGGTGCATGCTTCTAATCTGAGCTATGGGAGGCCAAGTGGGGAGAATTAGCTCGAACCCAGGAGGCGGAGGTTGCAGTGAGCTAAGACGGCACCACTGTACTCTAGCCTGGGCGACAGAGTGAGATTCCATCTCAAAATAATAATAATAATAATAATAATAAAAAATAAAAATAAAAACACTAAACCAACAAATAAATTCGAGTCCACTGGACTTAGACATAGCCCTTTAATCTCCAGGCATTCTGTTTATGTACTCTGAAAGTAATCAGTTATCTTGCAAGTTTCAGAGCTCAAATACAAAGTCAAATGACTAATTTAGTAGACTTTCTACATATCAGAACTTATTTACATTTCAGAAACTGAGCCTCCATGCCCTGGATGCTGCAGTGAGGCAGGCCTGCTTCAGGCGATGGAGGTAGGACACGGCGAACAAGCGACCCCCGTCAAACTCACCCTCCCCACTTGCTGCTTTCTGTATCCAAGCACATCCTCACTCCACTTTGCCTCTGAACAGTCATCACTGAAGATGACAAAGCTCTCAAGGACATCTTTTTGTTGCCATGCCAAACACTATGTTGCTCCTTAGGGCTCAGCGGAAGCAGGGACTCCTGTCATCTCAGGAGTATCTCCTTTCTCCTCTCTGGGGAGGGCTTCCTGTGAATTAGGCCTCTCTGTCCTTGCCCTGATCAAAATGCTTTCTTTATGACACTAAATAAAAAATGTAGAAGACTACAATGTACAAAACCAAGTGTAGCTTGTATGAATTACCTATCAACCAGCCCAAACATTTTCTTAGCCCAGCTTCCCCCAGAAGTTTCTTCTCGTGCTACTACCATGATGTTAGCACTTTCTACTTTCTTTGAAGTCTCTTTCCATCTCCTTTTCGGTTTGCCCTGCTCACTCATTCTGGCCTCCAGCAAGACTGTCCCTGTATGTTTCTTTCACATTGTTGCTGATTCTTTCTCTTGCTCTAAGAGGTCCATTGTGGGGAGAAAGAACACCTGTATGCACACTTGAGAAGATGCTATTCTCACTTAAAGCATTAATAGGAGAAACATCCTTCCTCGAAAGATAACTATTTTCATGCTTTAATCTTTAGAATACAAAGCTCTTTCATTAAATTTAAACCAAAATATTTTTGTAAAGCTCAAATTTCCGAATTGGCATTCCTTCACACTTCTCAATTTACACCGTCCCTTTGTCAGAGGAAAACGGGGCATTCACTGCTGGAAATCGCCTTGTGTTGCATGTGGCCTGCTCCTCAAGTCTGAATAGGGTAGGCCAAGCTCTTGGAGTGTTTTTGTCCAGATTTTTCTTTAATTGTTTTGCACCTGCCTTCTAACAGAATGTACACATTTTCCCCTTACAATCAGCATGTACCACTGAAATGCGGTACAATCAATAACAGCTTCCTGGAAGATGTTTAAGAGAATAAGGATATTTAGCCAAAAAGGAAAAAAGCAGGGACTTGTACTCATCTCGTGTTACTGATTCACTCACAAGAGTAAAGAACAGCTCGCCCTGATCAGGCTTCTTGGGGTGAGTCCCCCCAAGTGAATTATCTGTCTTTCAAAAATCTGACTGGGATATTTGGAGAATGAAAAATGCTCATCTTCTGGAAATTATCTCAGGTCTAAGAACGTGAACTCTGGAGCCAAACCACTGAGCTTAAACTCCAGCTATAGCATGTATTAGCAGTGAAATTGCAGGCAAATGTCTAAACCTCTTCAGAGCCGTGCTTGACAGCACTTCCCTCTCCCAGGGCTGTCGGGGGATCAGTGAGAGGGCATAGTGCCCAGCACCTGGCCTTTGTTCAAATGGTGTTAGTTATTTTGTTATGATTATGTCTGGAAGATCGTCCTGTTTTCACCAGAGGGTATTAAACCATATCATCTTCTCCGTGTTCATCTCAGTTACAACCATCTTCACTGACCACCTGGTTATGCTCCTCCCCTCAACCCTCAAGACTAACTGACAATCAACTGTCTTTTACAAACTTAAATCAGACCTTGTCACTTCCCTCGCAGATCCTACAGGGCTCATACTGCAGGTACCTACGAGTCTCTGATGCTCCCAACCCCTGCATGTGAAGGAAACTATTTCACTCAGCCATTCTCTCTCATGGTGCTTCATTCATGTCACTCATAGCAGCTATCCCAAGCTGAAATCATTCCAGTAGTGTATGTTCTCGTGCACTGACTTTTCTCTTCCCTAGATTATAAGCTCCATGAAGGTAGGGACCATGTCCGTCTTCTTCACTGTCACAGCCCCAGAAGCTCAATAAATGTTCAACAAATAAATACTATTCAGTTTTATCATTATGAGCAGTAACCAGTACATGAGCGTGGTGTTGGCATGAAGAACTTGCCTGCAGTAATTAAACAGCTTGCCTCTGCAGGAAAACAGTGGCCTCAGCTGGACAAACTGAGTTTGTATGTATTTGTCGTAGTTCTGTTTCTGCCCTTGTTCTCAGCGGTCAGCTTGGGGCTTTTGCAGGCTGGCCTCTAGGAAGATTTGCTCTCATCTCATTTCATTTGTTTCTTTATCTGGTGAATCTCGAGTAAGTCTGTCATCGCCATGTCTAAACCTGTAGTAAATCAACTCTGTGTGGTTTTCCAAAGAGCAATGCACTGTTACTTTAGAGGAATGTGGGAAATATTTTAGACTCCTGGGACATTTATTTTGCTAACTTACTAATTCTTGGCGGAATTACAGTGTGGAGGATTGAGATTAACGACCTACAGTTAAGTGAGTCGTTATTACGGAAAAAAATGCAAACTAAATATTTTAGTCTACACAACCTTTGCAAAAATACGTTGATTCAATAAATAAGATATCTATAGCTCAAACTCATGTAGGTGGAAATGGGTAGACCAAAATTTTGGGTTATGTTCAATATATAATAATTCACCCTCTATTTTTATATCTCTGTTGAGAGCTGTGTAGAGACAAACCACATCTAATCAGCTTAAACTGGCCGAATGGTCATGAAGACTGCGCAAGGGCAGAGCTGCCGCCTGTTCACACACCCTCCGTGAATTCACCTGGCAAATCCCTGCTGCATCTGCTCTCACAGAAAAAATTAACAATAAAAAGCATCTCAGAGCTGAGATTAGACTTTTAGACCCTCCTGCGCGATAATCCTTCCTTCGACATTGACTTTCTTTGTGGGGTTTGGCAAATCAGTTTTCTCCTCTATAATACAGGGATAATAACGCTTTAGTCAAATGGATGCTGTGAGAATTAATTACTGTTATACAATTTATTGAAGATGGGAAGCCCCATAAAAATATTGCTACTGCTTATAGGATTGAGGTTCCGAGACAAAGGCATCACACATAGCAAAGAAATCAAAACATCTCCAAATCCCCACTGTTTCCCTCTCTCCCAGTGTCCTTCTTAACTCAGGTGAAAACTAGGCAAAATAATTTTCAAGGACATGTCCCCTTCTTCTGTGACAAGAATTGAAATGCACCACTGGACCCACCTGTTCCTGATGTCCTGCGCCTCCAGCTATGCATGGTGGAAGGATGGGAAGTCCTTATTTACCGATGAGGATTGCAAGGGGGAGAAAAAAGAGCTTTTGTTCCCTATGCAATTCTTCTGACCCCAAACCAGGTTCTTTCTAAACCAATGGACGCCCTAAAGACTACATTTCAAGGAAAGGTCTTTTCAGCAGCACTTAGGAAGGGGGTGGCTAGGCTTTGAACTGTCAAGAAAGAAGAATAAGTCCTGCCGTAAGGCGATAACTAGCTGGTTATAAAGACTGAGCCCTGTTCTACGGAAACAGGATCGGTTATAATAAACACTAAGAGCCCTCAAGACACTGGTTGTCTTAGCAGGAGGAATTTCTATATTCTGAACTATAGTTTTAAAATGGCCAGAGATAAGAGAATATGAGTCCCACAGGAATTAAAGAAGGCAGATATTTGATATTGTTCCAAAACCAAAATAAAGGAACAGAATGCAAAATAGTACCTATTATCAGTGCTTGTGTGATGCTTGTTTTTACACAGGTGTCAATCAACCCATGATCCACGACTGAGGTTGAATTAGGGACAATGCAATTTTCAGGGGGGGTTCATAGTAGTGTCAGAGATACTGCAATTTTGAAGTGAGCTCTAAGAATATTAAAAAATTAAGAATATTCTGACTATAGATACTCTATCTTTAGAGGGCCCCGATTGTAAGCATTGATGAATTTAACCTATCAGGTTATACATAAACATTTCCTGAAAGTGAGAATTTTGAGTGTGTAGCTTAGGCCTCTGTAGATGTCCTTCTATCTTGATCCCCCAAGTTATTTCTTTCTTTATTTTCTAAATCAAAAATAAAATGCTAAGCCTCCAACAGACTGAACAGACGCTACCCTGAGCCAAGGGGACCCTGGAGAAACCTGAAAAACTGAACTCCAGTTCAAGACTGGAAGAGAGGTCAGACACGCCTCCTATGCCCTCTCCCTTTGGAGTTTAGCCAAAACTGACCAGCACTAATGTTAAAACAGAAATCATAAGACTAATGAAACAAGATTCTTTGTGTAGCAATAAGATAGCAAATTCTACCTTCAGTCTGGAATAGCATCACATGACAGCAGACCTTGAAGGAAATCAAAATATTTTACCCCCAAATATATTTCTTTGGCATATTTTTAAATGAACCTGCAAAGCCATCTTTCATGGGGGAAATCTACAGAGAATTTCCATTAATACAGCCAGGATTATGATCTAAGAGAGATTAACTAAGAGTGATACCTTCTAAGGTCTGAAAAGAGACATTTGCCATCTATTCTCTCTGAAGGCTGCTACCTGGAGGCTTCATCTACATAACAAGAACCTTGGCTTCCACAACCCCCTTTATCTTAACTCAGGCATTTCTTTCCACTGACTTCAAGTCTTTAGACAAAGCTTAACTCCTTCAACCAATTGCCAATTAGACAATCTTTGAATCCACCTATGATCTGTAAGCCCCCAGTGCTCCCTCTCCCCACCTTTGGATGCCCCAACTTGCTGGGCTAAACCAGTGTATACCTTACATGTGTTGA
This sequence comes from Mandrillus leucophaeus, assembly GCF_000951045.1. NCBI lineage: Eukaryota > Metazoa > Chordata > Mammalia > Primates > Cercopithecidae > Mandrillus > Mandrillus leucophaeus. The sequence goes on along the minus strand of NW_012106697.1, from coordinate 2,574,488 downwards.
TTTATGTCTTTGCCTGTAACCCCTGTCTCCCTAAAATGTATAAAACAAAACTGTGACCCAACCTCCTTGGGCATACTTTCTCATGACTCCGTTGAGACTGTTCCCCAAGCCATGGCCATTCATATTGGCTCAGAATAAACCTCTTTAAATATTTTACAGAGTTTGGTTTTATTCATTAGCAATTTTCTCTTAATTACAGTAACCAGGTGTGCTTTTCCTTCGAAAGATGATATGGATTAGATAATCCTCAAGGTTCTCTCCAATCTTACTTTCCAAGGATTAGTCCCCCCTTAGCTTTAAACCTTAGATGGAGAGGAAGTCAAGCAGGGAGACAGCCAGAGTTTGTCCGATTTTTAGATCTATAAAGGGGAGGGGGGTTGTACAGGGAGGATCTGGTTCCTTGCTGGCTCGGGTGACATCTTCTCTCAGTGATCCTCTACTTCATTCCCTTCGACACTCAACAGCATTTAGAGACTCACTTCTGGGCACCAAGTCTTCAATTTTCCCTTGGCCAACTGTCCAGTACTCTCACATCTATATATTGTGAAAAGAAATCATTTTGCTATAATGTCTCCTTCCTCTATGATTTTTCCTTTCTTGCCCTGCAGATGTCTGAATCCCTTTCAGGGTTTAGCAGCTGGGGTTGTGACATGCCTCGCTCATCCATGCTGTGATTCTGTCCTCACAGAAACACCCCTGAGGACCAACACAAACACTGCCATAGATTGACACCCATGTCAAAGGGACTGATAATCTCCCAAACCTGTCAAAAATGAGCATTTCCGAACTGTCCATTTCAAGAGCTCTGTATTAATATTGTGAGTCATTCAAATACTACTTTTTAAAAAGGACGCAAAGCTTGAATATATTCAACATCTTTGTTACAGGGAAAAGAAACATGTTACAGGAAAGGGGTCCCCTTCCAGGCCCCAAGAGAGAGTTCTTGGATCTCGCGCAAGAAGAACTCAGGGCAAGTTCACAGTCCAAAGTGAAAGCAAGTTTATTAAGATAGTAAAGGAATAAAAGAATGGCTACTCCACAGACAGAGCAGCCCCGAGGGCTGCTGGCTGCCTATTTTTAGTTATTTCTCCATGATATGCTAAACGACGGGTAGATTATTCATGCCTCTCCTTTTTAGACCATATAGCATAACTTCCTGACGTTGCCGTGGCATTTGTAAACTGTCAGGGTGCTGGTGGGAGTGTAGCAGTGAGGACAACCAGAGGTCACTCTTGTCGCCGTCTTGGTTTTGGTGGGTTTTGGCCGGCTCCTTTACTGCAAACTGTTTTATCAGTAAGGTCTTTGTGACCTGGATTTTCTGCTGAACTCCTTTGTCATTCTGTGACTTAGAATGCCTTAACCTTCTGGGAATGCAGCCCAGTAGGTTTCAGCCTCATTTTACCCAGCTCCTATTTAAGATAGGGGTGCTCTGGTTCACAAGCCTCTGATGTTTCCCCCCTCCCTTTTGTAAGAGAACGCTTCATTTTAAGGGTTGCAGAAGGAGGAAGATTCATCTTTTGTAACTTTTTTAGGCTGAATAGGGGCAATGATATTTTTGCCTAACTATGAGGCTCTTTTACATTTAGGGTAGAGAAGAGCTCAGTCAGAAAGCATTAGTATGGTATTATGACTCTTGAGTTTCAACAAAAGGTGATACTGGAAGATTAATAAGTGTTTAAGAAAACATTCAATAAGCTTGTCCTATATTCCTACACAAAGAGTATATCAGCAATATATTCCATAAGAGTAAAGTAGAATAAGTAAAGTAAAATAAGTAGTTATTTCAAGTAAACTAAATTAGAATGCTTTTTTTATGAACTGGGAAACTATTGGAACTAAGCTGGCATGGGGTTGTTAGCTGATTGTAATGTGCCCAAAATTAGAATCCTGATCAGATTTTTACATTACCCATCCCTCTTGTTTCTTCTGAGCAACAGTCAGAGATCACTGGTTGGTTCACAGGAATAAGGAGGGTTAGCCTAGATTGCAGAAACAAACTTAAAAACAACTGATGAGACTAGAATCTAATAACAAGCATACCATAGCTTTTGAAACATAGTATTTCTCTTTCTGGTTACCCATTTTTATTAAAGACAAATCATGTAAGACAGATTTGCCTTATTATACTTGGGCTGATTATTTGTATAAAGTGTAGCAAGAAAAATTATTTTTCACATAAACTTTTTTTTTAAAAAAATTGGCTTTGATGGAACTTTGTTCCACAGAAGGAATTTCAGATAAGACTTTTTTAAAGCTGAGCCCAGCCGTGGGTTTGTACCCTTCAATATCTATGAATTGGGTAAATTTCTTTTCTCTTGAAGTCCCAAGATAACTTGAGGCTTCTGGACCTGTTAGAAAGTGACATTGTTTACTTACCACAGGCTAGAAACCCTGTACAGGGACTGTTGTAGGCAAGATATGAGGCTGGTTCCCTATGGGGCTTGTATTGGCTCTATAAATTAAATTTAATTCCTTAAAGGAAAACACACTATTCCAGTCAAAGCCTTGGCAAAATAACCAATTTTTCCAATTGTGTCCTGTTACAAAAGAAAACAGATTCTTATTGCACCTATGCAAATAACTATATTGCTGTAAGTTAAGAATACTGACAACTAGTTTCTAAATTCTGGAGAAATTAGGTAGAGAGAAATAAATATGCTTTTAATTTTGTTCATAGGCATACACTCAACTGTTAAAAGCTGTAAATAACTCAAAAGAAAAGTTTTCTTGACTCTGAAAAATAAAAGATTAGCAACATTTCAAGCTAAGTTAAAAAGATTAGACTTCTTCAGTTTAGTCCATGTAGTTAACTTTTGTTTGACAGTTATTTTCTATGAGAGTTTTGAAAGTTTTTTCCTTTATTTTGATGTTACAATCTCCAAAGTTATTAGAAAACCTACATTTAAGAACACGTGCTAGAGTTCTACAGTTGATTATAAACCACATTCTAAAGAGGATTAAAACAAGACAACAATTGTTTGTGGACGATAAAAAGTTTTAGGACAGCCATTATTAAAGCCACAATTGATAAGGAAATTTGGTTACTTCTGTGGCACACAAAATTTTACATAACAATTATAATTATTAATAACATACACTAAATTATATTAGAATTATAGGAGTTTCCCATAACTTTGGAATATATGCCAATAACACATTTAGGCAAATATACTCCAAATAAAGCAAAACATCATTTCACATTTAATAATGCTTCCTGTATGATTTTTATATCAAACATGCCAAATTTTACCTTTATATTAATGTACTATTAATGTTAAACTCAATTTTTAATAAAACCTTACAGATATATCTACCCAATTGTAATGTTTAACCATAAGGTAAGATTCTTATAAACATTTTATAACCCTTTACTTTTTTTGTGAAAGAGCAGATTAGTACTTTAAGAAAACCTGTTGTGCTTCTATTCCAATGCTGAATTTACAGAAAAACTGAATAATATCCTTTTAACTTTAGCTAGTTATGTTCACACATACTCTCTTACAATTAATTTTTATAAATTTTCTACAACTTTTAAACCTTTAGTTTTTTTTTTTTTCTTAAAACAATTGTTTAACATTTTAATTTAGGCAGGAAAAAATCCACATTCCCACGGCTTCTTACAATCTTTTACCAAAAACACATTTTACTTTCTTTACATATCTTGCAGGTAAAATTGTTACTTTAATAGTTTTAATTACATGTTATAATGCTAATTCTTGGCAACTTCTATTTTTGGTGAAAACCATGGTAAATTCGAGATTTTAATTACGTCCTAGGTGTGGAGTCTAGCCCAGGACACACCAGGCAGAAGTGCAGATAAAGAGCTGATTCTCCAGCATAGCTAGGGGGCATGGCTAACTCCACACGTCCCCAGGCCTTAACTAGAATCTAATAGTAGGTAAAGTAAATCTTAAGGTAGGTCAATTGAACAATTTTTAAAAGTTAGAGAGGCAGTTTATGACCTTAAAGCATTTAGCAAACTTAATATTTGACTTGCATAATTTACACTAAATGTTTTTGTTTTTATTTTATCAATAATTTTTAAAGCTGTTTTTATTTCTCAAAGGTTACTAAAGTTACATGAACCAAAAGGCATGACAGTTTTTATGTTGCTTTTAAATTATTTGATTTAAGCACTTATTTTTATTTAAGCCAATTAATTAGAGCTCTTTTATATAAGCACTACACACAACACGTATATAGCTACACAGAAAGACAGACTACAATAGTTGTAAGATTTTTTATTTGCCAGTTTTTAAATTTGTTAATTGGATGAGTGGCTTCAGGGTGGAGCCGTTGGAGGAAGAGGGCCAGCATGCATTTCTAGGACCAAATAAGCAGCAAATAAGCAGCTGAAGGCAAAGACACATCCTCAAAATTAAGGGTGCCATTTACACTGATTGCTGGATTCCCAAAAGGAGGGAAATGCTACGGGAGAAAACAGTGCCGTGATCCTACCCTGTATTTCATTGCAAGGCAGCCCAAAGCCAATCAGCCCACTTTGTCATCAGCCCATCCTTCATGGGAGCCTCATCTCCAGTGTGGGGTGGAGATGTTTCCTTATCTTCCAGGTGGCCAAGCGCATGCTTCTCTGATCCAAGTGTGCAGAGTCAAGTACCCCTCTATCATTACTATTAGCCATCCCTTAAACTATATTTCCTACCTAGTTATTACACACCAAAGCTCTCTTATAATGCTAAGTAACTTCTGATACCCCCAAAACTCAAAGACGTCAGATAACACAATGCAAAACAGAACAGAGCCTTTGATTTTGAGAGGGATCTACCGGCTTTTAATTCCGGGGCTTTCATGAGGAAAACAGAGGTTTTTTTTCCCCAAAACAGAGTCTGTGGTGCCTCCTCTGTTTTTTTCAAGGAGTCCCAGGCTACCAGAAGTTCTCTTAGGGCCTCTCGTGTGTGCATTAAGAGTGACAAGACAAAAAAATGGAGAAAAATAATTCAGTCAACTGAGAAAAAAAAAATTTTTTCAGAAAAACAAGTTCCAAGAGGAGAAAAACATAAAGGCCTTTTAAATATATTTATAGCCTGTTTATCCACTTCTAATTAAGCTGACTTTTAACCATAGTGCTCTTTAAAAAAGAAATCCTTTCAGATTTCTTATTACCTGACTTTAGCCATGCCAAGTGGCCAATATTTTTAGTTTCTGAACTTTACCAAAGGTAACCTCCAAAGTGCTCAGGGAAAGGAAAATTTAAAACAGTCCACGGAGAAGAGAATAGACAAGGTCATGCAGATATTAAACCAGAAACGACTTACTTTCTGGGCGGGGAATTGAACCTGGACCGCCACTGGGAAAGGGCAAAAGCCTTAGCTCCTCAGCTACAACACAGGACAGTCTCTGCTTTCCTTCCCAGAAGGAGTCTAGAGTAGTTATTTTGAGATTGCAAAGGTTTTTAGCTATTTAATGAGATTTTTAGAGATAACTATGACACGAACCCTCAAATTCCTGTTCCTGGAAGACAGAGACCAAAAGAAAGTACCACCACGTGATTAAAAGGTTAAGTTCCCAAGGACATAAAACAACGTGGAGATTTCATCCAGTTTTTTGTTTGTTTCAGGGATCCGCAGCCAAGTTTGATACTGACCAGCTTGCTGGGTCGTCTTGAAAAGCGGGCTTACAGGTGTTCCAAGCCCAAGTTTTATGCCGAAGCACCCCTCAACACAGAAAAACAAATTCATAGCACAAAACACAACAGCTTAAGACTAGCCTTAGAATTCTTTTTCTCATTAATCAAAACTTTACAGAGGAGATAAACACTGATTTTTTTTTCCATTCATTTAACCATTTACACAGAGAGAGAGAGAGAAGCCAGAAATCTGACTGGTAAGGAATTCTTACCCTTTGCCGGCAAGCCAGGCGTCTGGGTTCCCTTTCCGGCAGTGACCCTAGTGATCCGGCTTGTGGCCCCATCGCTCTGGGGGCCAAGCCGCATCATAAAGGAAAATTATTTTTTTTCTTCGCTCTGGCCAGAGCAAAATGCAAGTGATAAAACATAGACATTAGCCACTCTGCTTAGCACCCAATATCAAACTGGCAAGGCTTAAATTTGCCCTCACATGGGTGAGCCCCATCATCTTTAATCCAACCTCCGACTTGAGTTTCCACCGTGGGCTCTGAGCAAGACGGCTGCCCTGAGTCACAGAAAAGAGAAGAAAGGGAAAGGAGCGAGAGAGAAGCACTGTCCGTGGCAGGGTGGACAAGGCGAAATGCTCAGGGAGGCCAGACGAAGACCTACCATTGCAGCCACACTGAAAAGTTTAGGCAGCTGCGGGTACTGTCGTAAAGCGGGGGCGGACTACCCATGTCCCTCATTCCTGTACATGCCTAACCCCGTCACCCACAGCCATTAGTGAAGAGCGCAAGGCAGATGAATCCAAAGAGAACAGCAGTTAACATCTCATAGTGCCAAACCTGTTCTTAGCAGAGGTGGCCTTTATAGAGGGGCCTCTAACCCCCTAAATCTTAGAAGGGACTCTAACCCGCCTAGGTTGGGCCTCTAACCCAAGGTCAAGCGTCCCTGCCTTTTATTAAGAGGGCAGGATCGAGGGACATGGGGAGCTCCCCTAAGTTGGGCCACTAACCCAATCCCATTCTTTACCCAGGAACCCCACCACTTATCCACAGTCATCCAATCAGTGCTGTAGTCTATTTCCTTTGGATGGGGGCTCTCTTCTTTGTGGTTCACAAGAAGATGTTATAGGACCCCAACAACCCCTGATCCAATGGCTCAGAGTTTCTGCACTACAGTTCCTTCGTGGTCGCCAGATATATGTTACAGGACAGAGAAATATGCTACAGGAAAGGGTCCCCATCCAGATCACAAGAGAGGGTTCCCGGATCTCGCGCAAGAAAGAATTCAGGGCGAGTCCGCAGTGCAAAGTGAAAGCAAGTTTATTAAGAAAGTAAAGGAATAAAAGAATGGGTACTCCACAGACAGAGCTGCCTCATGGGCTGCCGGTTGCCCATTTTTATGGTTATTTCTATGGACATGCTAAACAAGGGGTGGATTATTCATGCCTCCCCTTTTTAGACCATAGGATAACTTCCTGACGTCGCCATGGCATTTGTAAACTGTCTCGGTGCTGGTGGGAGTGTAGCAGTGAGGACGACCAGAGGGCATGCTCGTCACCATTTTGGTTTTGGTGGGTTTTGGCCGGCTCCTTTACTGCAAACTGTTTTATTAGTAAGGTCTTTATGACCTGGATTTTGTGCCAACCTCCTAGCCCATCCTGTAACTTAGAATGCCTGAACTGTCCGAGAATGCAGCCCTGTAGGTTTCAGCCTCATTTTGCCCAGCTCCTATTCAAGATGGTGTTGCTCTGGTTCACAACGCCTCTGATATGTTTGTAGAATTAGTAAATAGCTCGTGACATTTTAATAAAATTTGCTAATTACACCTTCTAAATTTGTGCCATTTATTTATTACAAATGCCATGTAGCCATGAGATGATCAGATATGGCACTTAACTGCTGTAAAGAAAATGCAGTTCTTCCTTACTTATCTTCACACACACCTGTATCCGGAAACAGAGAGCTCATGCCTCCTGCTTTTCTTTACAAAGGAAACATTGATACCAAGGTAAGATCAGGTGGTTGACTCGTGATCTTGGTAATTTTTATTCAGAAAAAGGATTAAGTGATGACAGCAATTTGGGGATCCTCAAAATCAACTGTGGATGTTCTCAAACGAGCCTTTACTCTGGACTTGGTGGAAGGCTGCCTACATGACCCACAGCGACCTGGAGGTGTGTGAAGTGTGCGTACGCAGTAAAGTTATACCACAGGACATGACTGCACAGACGATGCAATACGTAACGGCACATGTAAGACAATGATCCCATGTTTAAACCAGCACCCCGGCGCGTGAGGACTGGGCAAGCAGGAGCACTAGCAAAGTGGGCCTGTCAGGGACTGCCCCGATTTGGATTTGGATAGTGCTGCTCTTACCAAAGCTTTTGCTGGAACAAATGTTTGCAAGTAGTCTTCAAAGCTAATATTGTATTCTATTGCTTTTCTTATTCTGTCAGATAGAGGCCATTATTCTTTAAAAGTACATTTGTTATTTGAAACACCTAAAAGTTGAAAGTTAAGTTTCATCAATAAGGCATGTATGACAAAACAGTGAGGGACAAACACGGGGTCCTGACATTAATTAGCCCACATTCCTGCGTGTCCCCTGACCTGGCTGCCACAGGGGAGACATCACTCTCACGATGCTGGAACAGTCATAACTGTCCAAGGTGAACTCTCAGAAGGACAATGTTCATTTTAGTGCTGGAGTTCTGGAAGGTTTTGTTTTAAAAATACTCGGCCTTTCAGAATTACAACTCACAAGCTTATAACACTGAGCGTCCAAATAATCAGTGTCTTGAACTTTAGTGCGTGCTGAATAAGTATGTGTTGAATGGATGAGTGACTATTTTGAAAAGAATGAATTAGGCCAGGTGTGGTGGCTCATGCCTGTAATCCCAGCACTTTAGGAGGCTGAGGCAGGCAGATCAGGAGGTCAAGAGATCGAGACCATCCTGGCCAACATGGTGAAACCCTGTCTCTATTAAAAATACAAAGATTAGCTGGGAGTGCTGCTGTGCACCTGTCGTCCCAGCTACTCGGGAGGCTAAAGCAGGAGAATCCCTTGAACCCGGGAGGCTAAAGCAGGAGAATCTCTTGAACCCGGGAGGCAGAGGTTGCAGTGAGCTGAGATCACATCTGTGTACTCCAGCCTGGGTAACAGGGCAAGACTCCGACTCAAAAAAAAAAAAAAAAGAAATATAATGAATTAAGTTCTAGATACTTGTTATTTGCTATTTCCTGGCATTGGGATAACTGTTATAATTCAGTAACTGATGATTTTTCATAGTTGTCAGTATTATATGAGTTCAGTATGTTGACTTGTTTTTCTATGTTGTAGATAATATGTAAGAATAACTCATCTATTTGTCAGTGAAAGCTACACTTATATAGAGAGTAACCATATGAATAAGAAAGAACCTTTATTTGACAAGTCTGGGCTTTCTTTAATAGAACCATTTCAGAATTGGGGATAAATTATCAAAAACAGAAGTATAAAAGGCTGTTATTACAGACTGTCCCCAACTGTATAATCCTTATTTTATCTAAGTATTATTTAGTAGGTAATAAATTTACTACAGTAGGTTATTAAGCTGGCTATGTGGAGTTGCTAATTTCGATACACATTTCTTTGTTCTTTTTCATATTACTAGTTAACACGGTAGGAAAAAGGAACACTTAAAAATGGCTTTCTTAGGAGAACTTTCAAACACTGTTGGTGGGAATATAAATTAGTATAGCCACTATGGAAAACTATATGGAGGTTCCTCAAAAGAACTAAAAACAGAACCACCATATGATCAAGCAATTCCCCTACTGGGTATATATCCATAAGAAAGGAAGTCAGTGTATTGAAGAGAGATCTGTGCTCCCAAGTTTATCCCAGATCTATTCACCATAGCCAAGATATGAAATCGCCCTAAGTGTCCATCAACAGATGAATGGATAAAGAAAATGTGGTATATATACACAATGGAATATTATTCAGTCACAAAAATGAGTGAAATCCTGTCATTTGCAGCAACGCGGATGGAACCGGAGGACATTACGTTATGTGAAATAAGCCAGGCACAGACAGACAATGCTCCATATTCTCTCTCATATGTGGGGGCTAAAAAAGCGGATCTCACCAGAGACCAAGAAGAGTAGGGGGGTGAGGGGAAGATGAAGAGAGGTTGATAAGTGGGTACAAATACACAGTTTGATAGAAAAAATGAGACCTAGTGTTTGACAGATCAGTAGGGTAACTATAGTTTACAATAATCTATTTTGTATTTCAAAATAACTATAAAAGAAGAATTTCAATATTTCCAGCATAAAGAAAAGACAACTATTTAAGGTGATGGATATCCCAGTTATACTAATTTGATCTTTACAAATTATATGATTGTATTAAATGATCAGATGTATCCCCAGGCTATGTACATCTGTTACATATCAATAAAAACATGTTAAAAAATAGACTGAGTGTGGTGGCTTACACCTGTTCCAGCACTGTGGGTGGCAGAGGCAGAATGATTGCTTGAGCCTAGGAGTTCAAGACCAGTCTGGGCAACAAAGGCAGACCCTGTCTCTACAAAAAAATTTAAAAATTAGCCAGGTGTGGTGGTGCGCACCTGTGGTCCCAGCTACGTGGGAGGTTGAGGTGGGAGAATTGCTGAAGCCCAGAGGTTGAGGCTGCAGTGAACCATGTTTGTGCCACTACACACCAGCCTGGATGACAAAGCAAGACCCTGTATCAAAATAAATAAATACATAATAAGGGACTTTCTTAGAATATTCATAAAAATAACTTGTAAAATATGAAAGCTGTTCCTTGAGGTGTTCCATAAATTATCTGTGGAAAGCTAAGTAACACAGTCAGATCTGCTTACCTTAGCCAACAGCCAGGATCTCCAGAATTATAACAAACATACTCCTTTACAGACAGCTCTCCACTCTGTTACCTAGCTTTATTCTTCTTGAATACACCTTCACCATCTTTTAGCCTGGGTTGCCACTGAAATGTGGAAAACATAACTAGCTTTATAGACAAAGGTATCTGCCTTCTCTAATTACTAAAACATTTAAAAGATATTTGTTATTCTCCAAAACAAATGCAAAACCAACCAAAGTCAAAGCACAGCACTCCAAAAATAGCCAGAGTTTTCAATACAAATGGAAGTGTTTAAAGGTTGAGTTTCTGGAGCCATTTCCAAACAACCAAAGCTTTGTCCTTCTCAGGCTGATGTTTATGTAACCAACGCTGGATGAGAAGAGGAGAGGAGCGAGTTTCTTTGTCAGGCTACTACTCTAAACTCCTGACATGAGTTTTATAGGTAGTTGCTGCGTGGTCTTTTACAAAAATGATTTTGTAAGATGGTTGTAAAACTCAAAGATTTGCTTTTTACGTTGTGGGACTAAAGGCTATAGCACATACAAGTAACACAAGGTGAAACTCAGAAAGCAATGAAAATATCTTATTCTGACTTCTTACATAACAATACCTTTTTCTTTGAATTGCAAATTAGCCCTTGGCCAGTTTCTTCTTTGCTGTATTTTTTTTTTTTTTGAGAGGGAAAATGGTTTTCTTGCAAACTCTAAGCAATTGAAAGTATGTGGTCATTGAATGCCTAAATGAAAAATGCAATGAGCATTTGTATGTACTGACATCATTCTCTTTACACAGTCTAAGACAGAAAAATGAGTCTGCTTTTCTCTATGAGTATTCTCTTTGGATATAAGTTATTAATTGTCTAATGAAGTCATTATAAATTGTTAAAACAGTTCATATAAATTGTTTGGTGAGGTTCAGCAAACAACTTGTTTACCATTAAATTTGTTTACCACTAAATTCAGTAATAAGCTCAGAATTGAGAAAAATACATGCAGTAGGATTTAATTTAGAATCAAAAATACACGTACATGTTTGTAAATGCATAAAAAGGACTGGAAGTATATACTATATACACTACTCTATACATGTTATCTATTTATTTTATAGACTATATATTTTATGTAATGTGTGTATATACTGATATATATACACATACATAATTTACATTTATTCTTTTTACATTTATAGTATATACTCCTGAATTCTGAGAATATTTTTCAATCAGGATACATTAAGATGTTGCTAATAGAGTCAAAACAACAAAATAGAGTTAGCAATAAGATTTATTGGTGGGTGGGGGAAGGGAGTATGATATAAATGGCAAATTCTTGTTCCTTTTCCACTAGATGTAGCATTGTACGGGGACCAGATGAAGAGGTTTGAATCTCAATTCTATCATATAATGGTTTCATGACCTTGTGCAAGTTCTGTACTTTCTCTGGACATTGCTCTTCAGTAAAATGAGGGTGGTAATACCCATCTCAAAGGGCTGGTCTTACATAACATAACACCCCCAGGTAATCCAATGGCTCCTTTTATTCTTGGTGATTCCTGTCCCTTTCCTTCACTAATCACAACTTGCCTCAGGTTTCTGCAAGTTAGGTAAAGCCACAGAAATGCATCCTTGGGCAGTGTTGATACGTAGTACACTAAGTCCCCTAGATGCTCACACTTCTGTCACCTCAAATACTCTGTTCTCTTAGTTCACTTTCGTTATTTTGCTTTTTTCCCAAGATACTTAATGTTTTAGAGACATTCCCACCAAGACCCATTCCAAAGAGTCGTTATCCACTGTCCTCTAAGGTTTGGAGGACAGTCACAATCAGATCCATAGGTGGGCCTTGCAGAGCACACTGTGTAACTTGCAAAAAATACATGTGTGTATATAACACACACAAACACACACACATATGTATATCTGTTACATGTGAATGCAGACATTACCATTAAGCAGAGGTTCTCAGTGGGCGGTCACAGTGTGTCAGCATCAACATCAATATCTCCTAAGAGCTTGTTAGAAATGCAAATTCTGGAGCCCCACCCCAGATCTACAAAATTAGAGTCTAAGATGGGATCCAGTGCCCTTAACAAGCCCCTTCCAGTGATTCTGCTGCAAGCTCAAGTTGGAGAACTGCTGCCAAATGTAATAACCATTACACCCTATGGTAGCTACAAACTGCAAGTAAACCTTGACTATATTCACAACCTTTTTTTTGACACCAATTCTACTCTAAGGGAGCTCTATGTGAAGCTGAGAGAAGAAAATGGCACTCAGGGGTACCTTTTTTTTTAATAATAGTTTTTTTAAAGCAGTGTTTGAAAGAAGAAAAGAGTAAGCTAAAAATAATAATCCAACAGAATTTGGCCTATAGCTATTTCGATTTAATTTGGCATTATATTGGGCTATATTACAAATGGAAATACTCCAACACAGCTAAAATCTTGTTCTATATGGCAACAAGAATATCAAAATTCATTAAAAAATTTAAATAAACATCTGAAATAAAATCCATAACTGCAATGTTATGATCTTTTTTTGGATGAGTGAATCAAAGACCTAAGGCTACTTTACAAGATAAAAGGAGAAAAGTAAAATTACAGGGGATGACTTGACCAACTCCTGAAACTCATACTGAGATTCTTTATGGACAATATATGCACATTTTGAGAGTTTTAGGATCTTAAAAGCCAGATGAATGCATTTTCAGTTTACAGTTTTATCTGTAGGATATAGCAGCAAACGTACACTCAAAAAAATTTAACTGTTTATATATATAGTCGTGGTATGGTTATGACTTTTATTCTAAGATGGGGCAATTCTGTTAGCTCAGTAGAAAGTCTTTAAGTTACTAAATTATTTCTGATTAGTATATCATCTGCCACTCACACCTTATGTGGAACTAGCTGCACAATGAAGACAGGCTGAGATGGAGCCCACAATCGATTCCAATTTCATCTATTCTTCTTTATAGCAATGTCCAAAGCGGAAAAAGACAATTATCCTGCACATTTTATTTGTATAGCCTTTGGGTTGAAATAATTTAGAATTATCAGAATAACCTCGAGAAACCCTAGAAGTGAAAAAATCATCATTTTGCAAGGGTTGGAACCTACACGTACATCCAAGTGACAGTGCAGAGTGGGCAGGACCCTTGGCAGAGTCCCAGAGTGGGCAATATGCCCTTAATGGGACTGCAGAAACAGGAATGCAGGGCTTTGATTGGAGCAAGTTGAATAACAGAATGATGTACAAAGAACAGCAAAGAAAGAATGCATAGAGGATTTAAGGGGATGTGAGAGTCAACGTGGTGCAGTGAAGAGTTGAATATATCCAACATTTTTAGAATATAACTTTTCAGTACTTCAGTCTTCTCATTCAGGAAAAAAAAAAGTGTTAACAATGAAGGATGCAAGTTTTTAGGATTGACTGTGAAAGAACCAGTCTTGATCACTCTAATTCTCTGAACCCATCCTCTCCCCTATACACATAAGCCCAATTCCGGCAGGCTGTGCCACCTCCCAGGAAAGAATCTCTCGGCTGCTGCTAGTCGTCCCAGGGACACACACACTGCCACCTCCAGGAGTCACCACAGTGCCACAATGATTTCTGACTCAGATCGAGCTAGACTGCTGGCCATCAGGTAGTTGCTAAAGATGCTTGCGTGAAACACAAGCCATTCTGGAGTCCTGGAATCTCTACTGAAAAGCATAATATACTATAATCCTCTGTAAGTGTTGATTTTAACTTCTTTGGCAATACAATGCTAGGTGAGTGAACGAGACAGTGGGTCCTAGGTTAGTTACCTTATAAGAACCTCTTTTCTTCCACTGCTGATCAGCTTTCTTCCTAAAACAGTTAATGATCTCATCCACTATGTGTTTAAAAATGTTTACGAAGCTTGTGCTTTGGGGATACATTATGATGATGCACTTACAGAACTCCTATAGACTCAAACTGTGGTAGAAGACTTCTCCAATAAAAGAGATACAGATCTGTCTAACATGTGCAAGGGGAAAGGCAACAGGGTCCCACAGGGCTGTCATCCTTGCCAAATGACACAAAAATTAGGCTCTAAAACTTAAATCATATACAACTCCTGAAAATTTAGTGTAAAAACTGGCTCCTTTGTGCTGCACTGTGATTTCAGTTATTTTCTGAAAGTATCCGTCTTCTGTTAAATGAGTAGTGACTGAATTGCCTTGGAGACAAACTATTTCCCTATACATATTTAAATATACACACATGGTCCATAAACACAACACCGAAACTCAGAGTGCTTAGCTCGCTGGTTTGGGTTTTTGGGTTTTTTTTTCTGACTGTAACAGCCTAGCTCTTATTTCATCAGTGCAATGGGCACTGATATATTTGATATATTATCTTCACTGTTGATTGTATTGTTTTCATTACATGTCTCTGGAAATCTGAAACTGAGGACATGTAACATGATATGATAACTGCCATCCAAAAGTTCAAGAAAATAATAGGTTATGACCAAAGAAATAAAAGACTCCTCACACACGTTCAAATTCCTCCAGCTTAATAGGTTTAAATGAAAAAATTAGCATTTCAAAAGGATTACTACTTTCAGTGTAACATTTACCTAAATAAGGGAAATTCTGCACTGTTAACCAAAGCTTTCTGCTGCTTTTAAAGACCTGAAAGAATATAAAATATTGCAGCCTTTTTCGAGGCATCCATACTTGAACAATGCTAAGTACCGGAAGAATGACTTCCCAATTCATTTTCCTGAGTCGACTGATATTTTTGTGAAATATTTTTATCTTACTCTCTTTTAAAATGTTTTAAATGAGAATTTCTTTTCTATCATGTTTTAAAGCTTCAATAACTACAAAAAAAAAAAAAAAGAGAGAGAGACAGAGAGAAAACGTCCTCAAAAAAGGGAGAGAATGTGGGTGGACGGGCTGAAGGTGGTATGGCTCATGGGGCCTCAGAGAACGGTAAGAAGCCACCCAAAGTCTTTCATTGTCTTTATCCAGCCTGCGTGATCCTTTGTTTTACACTACACATGTAGATTTCACATGGAGGCATTAGGTTTTGGCTTTTTCTCTCTTGAGAAAATACGCTACACCAGACAGAACACGATTTGGCATCAAGAAACTAATGTCCACTTTAATCTAATAATTACAACATCCTTTTCTGTAGGAAAAAGATTAGAATTAAAAAGAATGGGTGAAAGATACAAGGAAATGTAGATTGACTAAAAGCAAACATAAAACACACAAAATGTATACATCAGTTTTAAAGCTGACCAAGTGTATTGTTATTTTGATTGAAGTGTTTTCTTTCAGAGAAGTTTGCTTTTTGCTATAAACTGTATTTTTTTTAAAGCCATTTACTGGGTTTGCAACATCTGCTATCTCAATTTAGAGGCAAATGTCTCTTCACTTCCAATCCCTCTTGTAAGTATGAACTTCATTTAAACAGAATAGATTAGATAATGGCAAATAATCTTAAAAGATAAAAGTTTGCTTCAATTTAAAAAGATAACATATCTTTATTTTTCAGAGAGGCTAATGATTGTGTGGAGGAAGGAGGAGAGGCAATTTAAGAAAACAAATATTACAAGGAGAAGCTCAAAATTTTTTTATCAAATAAAACATTTCTTTATCTAAGATATCTGAGGTATGCCTTCCATATAAAAGTGGTCTATTCAGCCTGAAGCCTGGAAAATTTCATAAGTCCCATCAATTTCTTTGTATAATTCTTCTGTTATTTTTTGGGGGGACAGAGTTTTGCTCGTCACCCAGGCTGGAGTATAGTGGTGCGATCTCGGCTCACCGCAACCTTCGCTTCCTAGGTGCAAGTGATTCTCCTGCTTCAGCCTCCCAAGTAGCTGGGATTACAGGTGTGTGCCACGACAGTCAGATAACTTTTTGTTTTTTTAGCAGAGACAGGGTTTCGCCATGTTGACCAGGCTGATCTCAAACTCCTGACTCAGGTGATCCACCTGCCTCGGCCTCCCAAAGTGCTAGGATTACAGGTATGAGCCACCACACCCAGCCTCTTGGTATACTTCTTACTGGGAATGATGGAGCAACATGAAGCCAGTGTTTCTGGATGTTCACAGACTTGTGTAAAACCCTAAAGTAAAATGTGACACAAGAGAGATAAAGGCTCTATTGTTTAAAACAAACAAACAAAAAAAATCATTTTCTTTCTCTCTCCAGAGGTAGTTTGGTGTCTGCAGGCAGAGCTCGTGGGAAAATATAGCCAAGGCCTTTGATACAGAGAGGTCTGGGTCCAAATCCTTGCTCCACAAATTCTGCGACGTTGGGCAGATACTAAACCTACATGAAGCTGGGTTTCTTTGTCTGCCAAACTGAGAGCAACTATTGCTCCAAATTGAAAGGACTGTTGTGACTGTTGCAATGTGATTAAATGAGACACACAGTGAAGCTCCTGGCACTTAATAGACACTGAATAAATACCGATTTGCTTCCTTTTATTAGCCAGGTGTCATTTTATGTATAAAATTTCTCAACTAAAGTACTGAGCCCAAAGGTATCCCAGAGCCTTTTTAGAGTAATTATGCCATTTAAATATGCAGGTGAATTCTGTGAGCAGAATAAGCCTCTACATAACAGTGATCTGGAAAAAAATAACAATGGGAGGGACTCTGAAGGTCTATGAAGAAAATCTGAGTGGAAAAAATCTTATTTAAAAGTCAGTTGCTCAATACATTGTAAGTCAGTAGTTATGTTTATTGCATTCTTTATTTTAATATTCATGTATTTTAAGTATGCTGATTTGCCAACTGCACACTAAATCACATCGTTATTTAAATTTTTTTCCCTTCCAAATCTCCATGAAAGCAATTTCTACTCTCACAGCAGCATACATCTGATGGAGAGATTTTAGAGGTCTTATAAGCTTTGCACTCCATATTTGTTTGACTTATAAGGAGCATAATAAAAGAAAGTCGTGTCTATACTTAAATAATTAAGAGCAATTGACTGGTCTAGACGTGTGACATTCTCAGCAACCACATTTTTTTTTTGTTTTTTTTTTTTTGAGATAGAGCCTCACTCTGTTGCCGAGGCCGGAGTGCAGTGGCATAATCTCGCCTCACTGCAACCTCCACCTCTTGGGTTCAAGCAATTCTCCTGCCTCAGCCTCCCAAGTAGCTGGTACTACAGGCACACACCACCACACCCGGCTAGTTTTTGTATTTTTAGCAGAGACGGGGTTTCACCATGTTGGCCAGGCTGGTCTCCAACTCCTGATCTCAGGTGATCTGCCCCCCTTGGCCTCCCAAAGTGCTGGGATTACAGGTGTGAGCCACAGCGCCTGGCAGCAACCTCATTTAATTCAAACGCAGGTATTCAAAGTAATGTATTGAAATGAACAAAGAAAGCTACTGTAATGGATAGATCTCATTTACAGTCACCAAGAATTGTATGTACTGTGCATGTTTTAACCCAAAGTTGGAGACAGTATCTTTACTTGTAAGATACACAGTGTCAGCATGTATCATGAAACTTAAACAGATTTCTCCCATTTAAGAAGACAGCACTTATACCTTCAGGAGGGAATAGAATTCTAGTGATTACTAAACAATCAACCATCTCATTTTATATCTTAAATTTAGAGTTGTAAAAGGGTGACTCTATACTGAGAAAGAAGGCCTACCTAGTATGAAAAAGCATAGCCGTAATTTTATTTTCTCCCACACTTTTCCATTTTAACAGTAAAAGACAACTTCCCATCCTGGCTTTTGTTTTGTTTTGAGACAGATTCTCGCTGTGTCACCCAGGCTGGAGTTCAGTGGTGTGATCACAGCTCACTGCAGCCTGGACCACCTGGGCTCAAGTGATCCTCCCACCTCAGTCCTCCCCAGAGCCAGGACTACGGCACACACCACCATGCGTGGATAATTTTTTATTTTTGTAGAGACAGAGTCTCGCTATGTTGCCCAGGCTGGTCTTGAACTCATGACCTCACACAATCCTCCTGCCTCTGCCTCCCAAAGTGCTGGAATTACAGGCACGAGCCACTGTACCCGGCCCCCGTGATGACTTTCTGAGTGGAAAGGTTTTTTTCAGTTCCCAAAATTGATAACCTGGAAATCCAGAGCTCAAAACGCAGTCCTTTAATTAAGGCCCCGAACCCTTCAAATGAAGATGACTTTGTGACTCTGGAACACTGAGAAGCAGCTCTGCTGATTGCTGGGAAAGGCTCTTGTCTCTGGGCAAATCTCTCACTCTGTTTAGAGCCTTTAGATAGTAAAGAAAATCAAATGTGAACAAACCCTTGTTCGCATAACGAATTCCTATCCCTCTGAAACGTTGCACCATTAAATAAACTTCCAGCTGGAATCAGGTGACAGTTGGTGTAGGAGACCTCATCAATTCACCATTTCATGTTTAATATTCTATGCACTACCTGAGAATTTCTACAAGTGTGAATGTTTTTAGTCAGCAGAAATACAAAAACGCTTATTTTTAAAATACTAAATCTTCATTAACCTGGAAAAATGCACTTAGCCAGAATGACTAATTTCCTGGAGGTTATAGATAGTTTAGGGTCTTCTCTACTAGCTGGAAATCATTCACATGCAAGAACTCTTTGGCTTTACAAAGAAGTCACTGATTTGTCCAAACATGAACCAAATTCATTAGCGATTTCTCTCCAACATGCAGTACGCTGAAGTGGAAAATTGGGGTTTGGCAAAGGAAAATCTACTTCAAAATCTGGCGCTATCCTTTACAAGTTGTATTACCTTCGGCAAGTTACTTAACTTTTCTGTTTCTCTTTCTATTCAATTTCCTCATCCGCCAAATAAGGATAATAAGGCCAAGCGGTGGATTAAAACAAGAGATGAAACAGTTGAAAAATGACTAGAACAGGCTGGGCGTGGTGGCGTACGCCCGTAATCCCAGCACTTTGGGAGGCCGAGGCGGGTGGATCACAAGGTCAGGAGATCGAGACCATCCTGGCTAACACGGTGAAACCCCGTCTCTACTAAAAATACAAAAAATTAGCTGGGCCTGGTGGTGGGTACCTGTAGTCCCAGTTACTGGGGAAGCTGAGGCCTGGGTGACAGAGCAAGACTCCATCTCAAAAAAAAAAAAAAAAAAAAAAAAAGAAAAAGAAAAATGACTAGAACAGTGCAGACCACATAGTTGTTTGTAATCAAATCATTTTTAAAAGCAGACTAAACCTGGACAACATTGCAAGACTCCGTCTCTAAAAAAAAGTAACTGGGCATGGTGGTGCATACCTGTAGTCTCAGCTACTTGGGAGGCTGAGTGGAGGATCCCTTGAGTTCAGGGGTGTGAGGCTACAATCAGCTATGACTGAGCCACTGCACTCCAGCCTGGATGACACAGCAAAACCTAGTCTCTAAAAAAACTAAATAAATAAAAAATAAAAACCACTAACTAAGAAAATTTATATAAAAATATCACAATTGCTCAAAATATTTGCAACCCCTCTCTTTCAGACCCATCCTCACAGGACCCTCCCACCCCCTTAGTGCCCTCAGTGTGGAGGGATGCATGTTTCCCACCCCACTTGTTGCATGATTTGCTTTGGCCAAGAAGATGGTTCAGTCTATGTTGGAGTAGAAGATGGAAGAGCCAGTGCATGGTCCACTATTGCTTTTCTCCCGCTGTGAGAGCAGAATATGTGAGATAATAGTTTCTCCTCCTAGTATGAAAACAGCATGGAGTAAAGCCACCATCAACTAATATAACTCACAAAATAGGTAAAAAAATAGACCTTTGTTGTAAGCCATAGATTTGGGGATTGTTTGTTATCACAGCATAACTCAGCAAAAGCTTACTAATCATTTTAACAACGTCATTGCTTGAAGGTAGGCAGCTGCAGTGCATTCAGAAAAGCACTGGCCTTGAAACTGCAAAACCTAAATTCCACCTCCATGTGGCTGTGTGACCCAGGCAACTGCATGACCGCATGGCTCCCATTTCTACAGCTAGGTGGTGTGGGTGACAGCATGTTTTCTACCACTTCCTAGCTATGCAGCTCTGGCCAAGGAATTTAATCTGTCTGTGTCTTAATTTCTTCATCTGCAAAATCGGAATAATAATATACACCTCACATGGTTGTTCTGAAAATTCACAAGTTAAAACATACAAAGTTTATAGAGGAGTGCCTGGCACATAGTAAACATGTTCATTATGTTATTGTTCTATTACTATTATTATTGCACCTTGTTCATAGGTTTTAGAGGCTTAAAGGTATTTGGGGAAGTGCTCTGTAAACCATAAAGTGCTCTATAGGTATATATGGTTATAAGGAACATTCCACATCTCATTTGCAACCCTTTAGTAGTTATGAGGAACTCGGTAAGAGCAGAGTTCTTTGTCAGGTTTACTGTGGTATCCCAGGCCTTCAAATACGAGCTGACACTTAGTAGGCAGGTAATTATTTGTTGAATGAATGAAGGAAAATTGTGGTCTCCTTTGTAATCCACTCAATGCAGATGCTATTTTAAACTTACATTCTTACTGACTGAATCTCTGCCAGTTCCATAAATCAAAGCCTCATATACGCAAGCTTATTTCAGGTACTGAGTATATTTAACCATCTACTTAAATTACCCAACTCACTAGATCTATGTTAAACAAAAATACCACATGTCATCACTTCTCAGCAGAGATCAGAATAATTGGTGCTACACATTAGAAGAATCACCTTAAATTAAAGAATGAACTGTAATAATGCCTTTGATCACTGTACAATGGAGTACATGTCAACATTTTTTATACTCTGAATGATGAAAATGGTCTAAGAATTTCAATTTTTTGTCTTTGACATTAAGGCTAAGAGTATTGATATACTTTTTAAAGTGACACTTTATTTTTATTTAAAATTTTTTTTATTATACTGTAAGTTCTGGGATATATGTGCAGAACGTGCACATTTGGTACACATGTGCCATGGTGGTTTGCTGACCCAGGCACTTCATATTTTAAAAGCTGATTTTAACTGAAATATAGTGAATAAAATAATGAAACGTATTTCATATATACTTGGTTAAAATCCTAAAGGCAATTATAAGTGATATATTTCAGATCAACTTTCAAAACTGCACATTTGAAGCCCAATGTTCACGGTTCTTTATTTTTCCCAATAAAATTTTTTCAAAACTCTGCTTTTACTCATATCACAGAATTATAAAATCCTAGAATGAGGTATATTCTGAGAGGTTGCCTGACCCATCCTTGGTCCAGCTGCTACTGCGATTTACTTAGTTGTCATTTCAGTAAACACGGACTGAGCGTCCACCCGCAGGTACTATGCCAGAGATATAACATGGACAGAAAACAAAGCCACTGGCCTAAACAATCTTAAAATCTAGTAGCTGCTCAGCCTTGCCTAACAACACTTTGTGACTGGAAACTAACAGCCCAGCTTTGTGAAGCTGCTCGTTCCATTTTTGGACAGATGAAGTCAAGGGTTAAAGTGCTTCCTTCTAAGGTGGGTGAGTTCTGCCTTAGCCACGGCCGCTTTCAATGGTCTGAGGGCCATTCTATGGAACCGCCATCTGTGTAATGCTTCCAGTAGATCACATCTCAAAGAAGCTGACATTTCTCATGGCTCTCTCTCCAGTCTTCTCTTCGTAAGACGACCCCAGTTCCGAATGCTATCTTCACAGGGTATTTCTTCTAAACTCCTCACCATTTTCGTATCCACCTCTATATGTCAATTTCTTGCTGCAGCACCTCGGGACTGATCAGCACACAGTGAAACACATTGCCTTTCCTTTCCAAAATCACATCTAACTAGTTTCTCTCTGCTCATTAGATTCTAGCTAGACTCATACTTTTCTGTCCTTCAAAAACACCATTTTTGGTATTCTTCGCCTCTTTACATTCGCCCAAGTCTGCGCCCGCCCACAGCTGCTCACATGGCTGGTTCCGTCTCATCCTGAGAGCTTCCATGTGAACAGCGCCTCCTCAGAGAGGAGTGATCTACCTCCATCAACTTCCCCTCTACCCCCAGTCACTATCTCACCTCTCGTTTTATTCTCAGTTTAACATTGATGATTATCTCAACTTATCTTCTTTGTTTACTTACGTACTGGTGGCTTCCTCCCTAGAAAGTGAGTACCTCCCTGCACTGCCAGCGCCTGGAATAATGCATGGCAAAGGGAAGGATGAGAGGGAGGGAACGCCCCCGCTCTGGAACCTATATGGCATGATTCATCTCTCTCTATTTTTTATGAATACAGTCAAGACAGCACAAGCTTTTCTGGCAAACAGCACGTTTGTTTAAGGTCAATAAAACCGTGTCTTTGTCACATATGGACGAGACACATTCTTACGTGGTGTGTTCGTGCTGCAGAATTTTAGAAGGAGGGCTGGTTTGCTGGATTCAAACTACTACTCTGGCTCTATTTCTGTGCTCTTATCCAATACCACCTCCTTCCTGTCAACAATGGCTTTGATACCCACACCATCTATATCCTATTTCTACACCCATTTCTACCTCCTGTACTCTTTCAGAGCGGGGCCTGCTTTGTGTCCACCGCGCATCTAAAATGTTATTCCTGAGGGGCGGGGGTGGGGGTAAACATGAATCTAATTCATAATCACTGCCTTGTTTTCCTCTCTGTGTTGCTTCCATTACTTCTTTTTAAAAAATTCTTTCTCTCCCTATGACTTGGGGCTGCTGGCAGGGGTGGTAAACTCTGCTGATGACCTGGGGTTAGATAATTAGTGGTATCTAGATTGCATTCATTTTATCAAGGAGACAACTTCTAGGAGTTTCATTTCAGGCCACTTGGGAAAACACATAGCCAGAAGCTGCCGCCCTCTGCCATAGCGGTTGCTGCCTCTGTTTGTTCAACATGAGAGGCAAGTGAGCTCTTATGCTATCTCCTGTGACTTGCAGAGCCAGGAAGTGCTACCCGAAAAGGAGTCACTGTTAACCACAGAGTGAGGATCCAGCAGGAGGTCCCGCCAATAAAATGTTACATCGGTATCAAACACGAATCAGAAAGAGCTTTCCCTAAATTCCTGTATTTATTAACTATAAAATCTATAAAATCAATGAAGGCAGTTATTGTTCTACTGCTTTTATTGATCAGCAATGGAAAAGTTAAGAAACCAGCCAGAGTCCTAAAGCAAGTTACAGCATTAGACACAACAGCAGCCTCTTAATCCCTTTCTCTCTTGTGTGGCTGGCCCTGGAAGAGAGGAAGCTTTCAGTCCTATGGCCGTGTCACATGTCAGAATCCTGGGATAACTGGTTCCAGAAAATTACTATGGTCATCACATTAATCTAAAGAGTGGAAGTAACATGTGGACTGCCACAGTTCAAACAGACCAAGGTTGCTAAACAGAAACACAAACTGGGCCACGACGCTGACCTCATTGAGGAGACGTGACAGAAAATTTAAAGGACAGCACTGATTGCTGGAAAAGCAGCAGAGAATTAAAACAAAATTTGCAATCTCAATTGGAATTTCTGATTTACTCTAGGGGCCACCTGAGAAGCAATGTGTGACACAAATCAACAACAACAAGAAAGAAATGAAGATCAGATAAATTCCTTTCTACTTGCTCTTTCACTTTTCTGAATGACGCTGGAGGATGCCACATCACATGAGATAGCCAAGTTGCTGGAGCCACTCTCTCAAGAGAATGCTGGGGCTGGAAACAATTGTGTCTGCTTCCCTGAAACAGTCTTGGGAAACAAAGCCCACAGATTAAGTAAACTCACCCAATGATCCTATCCTAGGCAAAAAGAGAATGATTCCAGCATGCAACAGACCCTCAATATTCCCATAGCAAATGACCTCTGCTCATTAAACAAACAATAGCACGGCACAAGGCTTGATTGTTTTTAGTGTTTCTGAAGCCTGTGCTTCATTCCCCAAACACTAGAAAGTATCACTGCGGAGGACTAAAAGCATTCATTGATTGCAGAATGTAGACATTAAAGTAAAAAGAGATTCTAGAAATTTAATTTTGGGAAGAAATGCAAGATTCTCCTTCATTTAATTAGAACATAAATAACATCGAGCATAGTTAATAAAATTCAATGTGATTTGATTTGCATGAGGATATAGTAACATAAGAAGTGATATTTGCAACCTCTCAGAAAGCTGGAAAGTTGCAGTGGTTTCCTAAATAGCTATCTATTAGGCTACACAAAACTTGGTTTTTCTCTCCATATGTTACACATCATGAGAATTACACAAGTCTATGACAGGGACAGAAGTGTTCCTGGACCACTGGAGGGAGGAGCCTGGGAACTGAGGATTCCAGGAGACCCTGTCTTCCTCTTCATAGTCTCCTCTTCTCCCTCAGTTTAGGAGCCAGGCTAAAGCTTAGGCATCTTAAAATTTCACAATGGGAAGGAAAGAGAACATTAGCTACCCTGGAGGCTGTGGAAATAAATGCATCCGAATGCAAAGGACAGTGACTTGCAGGCTGCCTGAGATCCAATAAAAGCCTCATCAGAAGTAGTTGTCAATCACTCTAACATGTATGGCTGGTTCCAACGAGTCTACCAGTCAAGATAATAAAATTTCAGAATGCTAAATCAGCTCACAGCAAACCAGTTAAAAATACTTTGTGATCGTCATGACCACCATGATGCTCTAATACCTTGGGTTATATGTTTTAATAGAAAACACAAACGATTCCATTCTTGGAGGCTCTATCAGTTAGCACTTTGAGAAGACAGTCAGCCCAGGGTGCCCCGCCTCTCTCTCATTTCCTTTCCTAAGTACTGGAACCTCAGTCACAAAAGAAAACCAATATTTAAGTCAACAGACATACATTTAAAATTATTTTGCTGATGTGACTATGAATGTTACTTACAAAACCAGGACGTGCTGACTAGTTCACAGTATTTTTGGTGTGTTCATTTCAAGCATCTTGAATTCCTCTTTTCTTCAGCTTCTGCACCCCAGCATTGCCCAGATTTGCCCTCTGCATCTTGAACTACTTTTTCCCAGTCTCGTTTTTAGACTTGTCTTGCCCTCCGCAGTTTCCAACACCTCAATACTCTCTTCTCATCCTCTCCTCCTTTTCTTCTAAGCTGTCTCATCTGTGCCCTCAATTCCCACCTTTCTACAGATGACTCAGCAATTTACCTTTAGTTTATCCTCAGTTCAGACTTCTCCTCCGAGCTCCAGACCCATCTAAAGGCCTTCATGGCCAGGCGCGGTGGCCCACACCTGTAATCAGCACTTTGAGAGGCCGAAGTGGGCAGATCACTTGAGGTCAGCAAATCGTGACCAGCCTGGCCAACATGGTGAAACCCCATCTCTACTAAAAATACAAAAATTAGCCAGATGTGGTGGTGCACACCTGCAATCTCAGCTATTCAGGAGGCTGAGGCAGGAGAATTGCTTGAACCCAGGAGGTGGAAGGTGCAGTGAGCCAAGATCACGTAATTGCACTCCAGCCTGGGCGACAAGAGTGAAACTCCTTCTCAAATAAATAAATAAATAAATAAAAGCCTATGTGACATTTACCCTTAAGACATTCTAAACACATCTCCAGCACATCTAAAGTTGAACTCATTGTAGTCTCTGCACCACATAGTCCACCTGGAATGCTTCTAATCTCAGTGAATAACATCACCGCCCAATTGTGCAAGTCAGAAAACTAGTGATTATCTTGGTTACCTCTCTCTTAGCCTCCACTTCTAATATATCATCAACTCTTGTCAATTTTATTTCCATCTCTGATAAGTACTACCCACATACAAGCTGCCATCACCTCTCATCTGAACCACGGTAGGAAGATCTAGGGTACAGTTCAGAGAAAGCAGTCAGACAGGAAAACCAGTACGTTTTATTGTTTGAGACAGGGCCTCAGTCTGTCACCCAGGCTGGACTGCACTGGCACAGTCTCAGCTCACTGCGGCCTTGACTTCCCAGGCTAGGTGATTCTCCCACCTCAGTCGCCCAAGTAGCTGGGACCACAGGCACATGCCACAACATCTGGTTAATTTTTGTATTTTTTTGTAGGGACAGGTTTTCACCACGTTGCCCAGGCTGGTCCCAAATTCCTGGGCTCAAACAATTCACCCACCTCAGCCTCCCAAAGGGCTAGGATTATAAGCGTCAACCACTGGGCTGGACCACCAAGAAGTTTTAAGAAGGCAAATTGGTGGAAAAGGCATGTGGCCGACAGTGGAGAAAACAGATGAGAGCAGAACTGAAAAGGGTCGGCTGGCTTCAGGAATAAAGAGGTCATTGGTGACCACTGAGAGTCATCTCAGTGGAGAAGCATTTTCAAAAGAATGGTCAAGCCTCGTGCATTTTACCTGTCTGGAAAAAGAAAGGGAAAAGGAAGGCCAGGTGCTGTGGCTCACGCCTGTAATCCCAGCACTTTGGGAGGCCGAGGCAGGTGGATCATGAGGTCGGGAGTTCAAGACCAGCCTGACCAACATGGCAAAACCCATCTCTACTAAAAATACAAAAATTAGCTGGGCATGGTTGCACACGCCTGTAGTTCTAGCTACTCGGGAGGCTGAGGCAGGAGAATTGCTTGAACCTGAGAGGCGGAGGCTGCAGTGAGCCGAGATCACGCCACAGCAACAGAACAACAGAGTAAGACTCCACCTCCCATCCCCCCCCAAAAAAAAATGGAAAAGGAAGCAACTGAAGATATGAGAATGTAGAAAAAAATTAATGCAGCCAAGGATCCAGAGAAAGCAGAGGGAATGCAACACAGGGCCCAGGCAGAGGGGGCATCACTGAACAGGAGAAGGGATGAAAGCATGTCTTTTTTGTTAAAGAAGAGAAAAACAGAGAACATGTATGTTGACCTCTCATTTATTAATGAATTAGAAGAAAGCATTGTCAGAAATGGAGGTGAATGCCGTCGTTACAAGAGATCAAAGTATTGGGATAGTAATTGATGAAACGAACATTTATTAAGTGCCCAGGAGCTGAGCACTGGGAAGCCAATGCTGAACCAGAGAGAAGCTGTAACTATTCACATGAAAATCCCAACTCTGCAGGGAATGAAGTTGCAGCATGAGTATGAAACTGTCAAGAATGGGGGCAGACTAAGGGGACCATGTGGAAAGAAAATCTTCAAGCCCGATGATAAAAGCCTCAGAGATGTAAGTGGGCATCCTTGAGGCTGCAGGTGGTAATGATGAAATCCCCATTTCCCTTCAGAGAAGGAGGAAATACTGAGTGAAGGTCAGCGGAGTGGGAAAAAGAGGCAGTGAAAATGCCATCCTGCCCAGGGGCCTCAGAGGCCAGATCCGAGGGGACATAGCAGGCTGGTCTCAAAGCCCTGTAATACAGTAATCCCACGACAAACGGGCAAACCAGAAGCCTCTAGAGCTGCATTCCATCCCAGGCCCTTACTGTGTCCCTGCTCCAGGCTCTCTGGGTGGAAAGAAAGACCCCCCAGGCTGTGTCCATGGGGAATGGCACCATGAGGAACACCCTGCTAGATCCTGCCTTTCCCTGATCTCACGGGCTGTGGGGCCGGGCCTCGCAGGGAGAACTGCCTAGCTCCGATGGTAATCACCCACCTGCTCGAAGTGCACGCAAGACAACTTGAAGAAAGGTCAGGCATTTTCACTCTGAGATCAGCATGCTGATGACACATGGTCTACATCTCCCCTTTTATCTCTAATCCTGACACCACAGTTTCACAATTTATTCAGCATCTGAGGGGCCTAACAGGGTACTGGGATCAAAGGGAGCCAGAAAAAGATTAATCCCGATAAGACAGAGGTTATGAAGATAGCCGGGAGAAAGCATTTAAAGAATGTGGTGAGCGCATTTCTGTGTCTCTCGTGGGAACGTGTCTCTCTCCTACTTGCTCGGTCACTTCTGACATTCCGTTGATCTCAGCGACGTCCATGACAAGACAAGCCCAACACAAGCAGGCCTATTTATGGTTCCCAAACTCAGAGTCAGTGACAGACTAAATATGCTGTGACTCTCGCTCTGAAATATCTGGGTGGCTGTGGCTAACCAGGGTCTTCATAAATCACGAGTTTAAGGCAAGGGCCAATATCCACTCTTTCTCCCCATAGAAGTTCCCCCACTGCAGTCATCAGCAAAGCAAAAAATGCTGCCTGACTTTCCCCCAGTTTCACTACTCTACAACTGTTATTACAGTATTGGTTTTTTTCCAGCCATTTTAATTAATGTTGTTTTGTGAAATTTCTTCCTGAATCTATTTCTCTGAGAAGTTTTAGAAAACCAGTGTCAAATGATCGAGAATTAATTACCCTATTTTTACACTTTGAAAATAGCAAACTATTAATCAATTTTTGTTTCTTCTCTATAATCAGATAGGTGTAATGATTTCTATTCCATTAAAGCTTTTTCACGATTATTTGGGATACAGTATTACTATGAGCAACAAACATTAGACATTATTTTCCTTCCTTCTCATTTCATTTGAAGTATCCATAATGGTATTTTCTCCCTACCCTGTCTCCATCCCTATATGGTTTGAAATCGTTTCTAACTAGACCTCTTTCAAGAAGGAAACTCTATAAACTAAATCATTTTTTTCCTGCAAGATAAACTGAACTCTTGAAGAATCCACTTATTTGTATGACAATGTCAAAGTTTTTGCAGCATGCTAAATGTTAGATTGTAGTATTTCAATTAGTTTCTTGCCAGCTCTTAGAAACTAACAAAATATATTTTACTAATAATGGAAAGAATTCAATAAATTAAGCAATTAAAGGAGCAGAAGCAATAGTTTCAATATTGTAAGGGACTATAACGAAGATTTTTGGCCGGGCGCGGTGGCTCATGCCTGTAATCCCAGCACTTTTGGGAGGCTGAGACGGGTGGATCATTTGAGGCCAAGAATTCGAGACCAGCCTGGCCAACATGGTGAAACCCCATCTCTACTAAAAATACAAAAAATTAGCCAGACATGGTGGCAGGCGCCTGTAATCCCAGCTACTCGGGAGGCTAAGACAGGAGAATCACTTGAACTCAGGAGGCAGAGGTTACAGTGAGCCGAGGTTGCGCCACTGCACTCCAGCCTGGGAGACACAGCAAGATGCCACCTCAAAAAAAAATATATATATATATAAATATATACACACACACACACACATATATATACACACAGACACACAAAGATATTTTTAAAGTCTGAGAATATTCTCAGGGAGATTTTATTTTTTTAAAGAGCATTTATCTAGAAGAAAGAGCTGTTCACAAATTATAACAACAGTCCTTTACCTCTGCCTCTGTTTTCTCTTGCTTGTTTCTGACACAGACTCAGATGTTAGTATGAATGAATTACTGCAGTAGGTAAGTGAATTAAAAAAGAGAGGGAGAAAAGTTATTGTGTTTGTATTCTTATAAAACTTTTAATAATTTTCACAATACAGTCATCACCATTATCTAGAATTACAATAGTTAAAAGTTACAAATGAAAAGATGATTCAGTCCGTAGGCACAGGCCAGCTCTTTACTGAGGACTGACAGTCAGGGAAACATTCCTTCACTTATTTATTCACCCAATACATACTTACTGAGTGCTGTCTGCCCATCACTGCCCTAGGTCCTAAGAGATTCATCTGGGAACAAAAAGGCTCTGCCCTAATAGAGTACCCCTGCTAGTGAAGGATTCCGATCAAAAGGGCGTGAACACAAGAATTTCAGAGGGTGATGAGGACACACAGCAAAGGACAGAGAGCTGGTTGGATAGGGCAGGTTCCCCTGGGTGGTGCATTTGACCTGAGATCCAAAAGATGATAAGGAACCAGCCGTGGGGAAAACGTTCTGGTCAGAGAGAAGAAAAATTACGAAGGCCTTGGGGAAGGAATGAGCTTTATTTGTTCTATTCCTTAAAGTTCTTCCTGTCTGACTCAGGTGTTGGAAAACTTCTGGGAAGTCATTTTGATAGACAGTTGCAGTATGGCTGGAGGAGGATCCAGGCTTCAGATGACCGTAGACTCCCATCCTGAGGCTAAGGGAAGGGTATTATTTATGAGATCCTGAGACTGTTCCTTCACCCCGACATTTATTCACTCCTTCATCTATTCACTGTCTCATCTTATTTAAAAGTAACCCTGTCACCCAAGCCAGCTGTGGTCTTAGTCTATGGAAAACAAAAAAGAACCCTATATATTTTGGTTGTGGTAGCTATTACTTCTAGACATATTTGCCATTGCTTGGCCTAAATATCATAGGCTGGACCTGAAAATTTTCCAAAATTTCTTTGGGATTCTTTTACAGGTCCACAATCTCTTATATGTATCCTAAAATCCAGAAAGCAGAAAGCTATAAAAACAGAGTGAAGAAAATATATTTGGTGACAAAACTTAACCTGTACTGACTTATCCTCTTATTTATCTCCATAAGTTTGAATATTCATGAGTGTTATGGAAGAAAAGTTAACATGTTTAATTGCCAGGTACGGCCTCAGACTTCACTTTGTTGTGTAACAGACAATACGGCCACCATATTACTTTTCTAAGTAAGAACCCAAAAGATCCAGAATTCTGAATGAGTTTTGGCTAA
The DNA here is from genome assembly GCF_000951045.1 of Mandrillus leucophaeus. NCBI lineage: Eukaryota > Metazoa > Chordata > Mammalia > Primates > Cercopithecidae > Mandrillus > Mandrillus leucophaeus. The sequence continues at coordinate 2,543,549 of NW_012106697.1, read as the reverse complement.
AGGATGCTGTAAGAATCTCTGGACTTGAACTCCTGACCTCAGGTGATCTGCCCGCCTTGGCCTCCCAAAGTGCTGGGGTTACAGGCATAGCCAGGCATGATGGCAGGTGCCTGTAGTCCCAGCTACTTGGGAGGCTGCGGTGGGAGACCTGCTTGAACCCAGGAGGCAGAGGTTACAGTGAGCTGAGAAAGAGCCGTTGTACCCCAGCCTAGGCGACAGAGCAAGACTCTGTTTCAAAAAAAAAAAAAAAAGAATCTCTGGGCTTAAAGGAATATAAATCATTCTGTTATAAAGATACATGCAGATGTATGTTTATTGCAGCACTATTCACAATAGCAAAGACATGGAGTCAACCTAAATGCCCATCAATGACAGACTGGATAAAGAAAATGTGGTACATATATACCATGGAATACTATGCAGACATAAAAAGGAACGAGACCATGTCCTTTGCAGGAACAAGGATGGAGCTGGACACCACTATCCTCAGCAAACTAACACAGCAACAAAAAATCAAACACTGCATGTTCTCACTTTTAAGTGGGAGCTGAACAATGAGAACACATGGACACAAGGATTTTCAGGTCAGGAACAATACACATAGGGACTTGCTGGGGGAGGGCAGGGAGGAGAGTCTCAGGAAAGATAGTTAATGCATGCAGGGCTTAATACCTAGGTGATGGGTTGATAGGTGCAGCAAACCACCATGGCACACATTTATCCATGTAACGAACCTGCATGTCCTGCACACGTATCCCCGCACTTACAGTAAAATGAAAAGAATCTCCGAGCTTAACACTGCATACAGAATACACAGCAAATCTCAGTGGGGACTGCTACCACTTTATTTACGACTATTAAAATTATACTGTTTCATGTCTCAAGGCTTACGCTTGTTCACAGATCCACACTCTTCTGAACCCTATGTTTTACTTCATCAAGAAAAGTTTCTTAAGTCACATACCAGAGTGACATTGTTCAAATATTCTCACATACACATTATCTAACATACATTTTCCGTATAAATTTCCCATTAAATTATTTAACGTCTACACTGGAAAAAACAAGTTTGTATGGTCCACTATAAAATCATATGAAATAGAAGTAATTGCCCAGGGATGAGAATATCATGAAAGGAAATCAGGCGTTTCACACAGCTGAAGTAACTGTTTATAAGAATTAATGTCCATATTATGAATAGGCAGATGGTCTATTTAACCAAACATGTTCTAGTTTGTCATTTCTTATCAACCCCACTGATGCAGGAGTGATGAGAGTAACTGCAGGCGGATTTGCAGAAAGCTGTCTATCAGGAGGCATTCTTTAAACGTGTTATTTCAGAAGTATTAACTTCAGAAATATGATGTCTCATTCAGTGTAAAGCACACAGCTCAGGATAATTATATATTACTTGTTTAGTTATCTTTAAACAACAGCCACACAATCTCAGGAAATTTTTGTTCTTGGGGGAAACAGTGTATAACATGTTGAAGCTTTGGATCGGTTAAAGACATGTGTTTAAAGGGACTCTGCTCTCACTTCTTTCTTCACCACCCTCACAAATAATCCTTCCTTCAGACTTCTCAATACAGTGAGCCAAGGCAGATGTGAATCTGGTCGTGTCACTTGCCTGTATCAAACCTTTCAATGCTTCCCTTTGCCTTTGGGAAAAAGTTCCGCTAAACAGTAAGCTCCAAGAGGACAGGGGATTTTTTAGATTGCTTTGTTCACTGCTCTAGCCTCAGTGTCTACAGCAGTGCTTACACATAGTAGGTGCCCAACAATTCTTTCCTAAATGGTTCACTGCATGAATGAACACAAGCACAGATAAAGTTCCTACCTCCTTCCTAACACCAGGGTTTGTGCATCTCACTGGGTCAAGTGCCCAGCATGTTGGCTTGTGAGAGATGGCTCGTGTGTGTGTGCAGTAGCTCCAGCTTGCTGTCTGCTCTCTACTATTCTTACTCTAAATCTTGGAGCACACCGAAGCCAGTTCTGCTACTCTTTAGAAACTGCAGAATTTGTGCATGGAAGAGTCACAAGACAACATCTGTCTTCACCAACACTGGAGACTTGCAGGCTACAGTCTTCCTGAAGAACCACCGCCTAGGAAGGTAGATTTCTGCTGCAAGGTCCACATAAAGACCACGCCTAACCACATCTATTTTGAGATATCTGAGATCACAGACTTGGAGAATATTTTTAACCTATTAATATTTTGTTCCTATGATGCCCATATGCTTTCAATCCAGAATCACTATTGTGCCCCCGAGGCATTTCAGAGCTATAAGAAGCACAAGTGTTTGGCATCCCAACAACGATGGTTCCTGCCCACAGGAATACTCAGAATATGGGGGCCATTGGCTTCCAGTGAGGTCAAAAGATGGCGGGGCAGGGTGGCAGAATACTGAGGAGTGGTTTTGTGGATTAGCCAGTGAAGTGCTTCATTGCCTCTATGTGCATGCCCTGACTGACTCTGCTTTGATGACAGTGACCTTTTGGTCTAGAATGTCCTTCCCGGGTCTGTTTTCCACGCACCCTTTAAGATGCAGCCCAGGCTCATTTCACCTTCTCCAGGGAGTCTCCCCATCCCATCTTCCTGCAAGTTAGCTTCTATTGTTTCCACAACATTCACTATAGCTCTATTAGTACACTTATTAGACTGTATTAAAATCTACCTGTGCCTGTCTCACTCACATTCTTGAGAATAAAGACTGTGTTTTCTTCCTTTTTTTTTCTTTTCTTCTTTTTTTTGAAAGGGAATCTTGCTCTGTCGCCCAGGCTGGAGTAAGTGTCGTGATCTCAGCTCACTGCAACCTCCTCCTCCTGGGTCCAAGTGATTGTCCTGCCTCAGCCTCCTGAGTAGCTGGGATTACAGGGCACTGCCACCAGGCCCAGTTAATTTTTGTATTTTAGTACAGATGTCGTTTCACTATGTAGGTCAAGCTGGTCTTGAACTCCTGACCTCAAATGATCCACCCACCTCGGCCCCCCAAAGTGCTGGGATTACAGGTGTGAGCCACTGCACACGGCTGTGTTTTATTTCTATTTCTAACTGTAGCATTTAACACAGTATTTGGCACATAGTAGGTTTGTTGGTAAAAAGAATAAGTGAATACTCTTGCTGAATTTAGATGCCAGGCAAATAATTACTAGCAGCGAGGTGTGGGGCAGGAGGTAGCACCGTGATTAAGGAGAGAACCGTGCTCTATACGACTATTCTCTCAGAACGCAGGGGCCACTCACTCTGCGGGTGAACGAACTTTTGTGGATAGTAGGCGTGTATTCTCACCTCTAAGACAGAGGTTCAAGAGAGAGAGACTGACAATCCAAGGGTTTTTAACGTGGAAAGAACTGACAGGTGCTATGAGGGAGTCAGGCTTTCACGGTGAACTCGGGGATTTCTGCATTTGTCAGACACCATAAACGCCTAAACCAGCTCTGCTCCTGTGGCTACTAAGGCTGATAAAGGAATCAACTACTCATGTCACAACTCCCCAAGTTGAAACACAGTAATAACAAAATCAGACGGCTGAAAAGCTGGAAAAGCTGAATGGTGTAAAGAGTGACTTAACCAAGAGAAAACCATCGCAGATAGTTGGAGCAAAAGCCTATGCCTACATCCAAGAGAATCCGAGGGATTTCTACCAGATGTTGCATATCTGCAGTTTCCCGTGAAGTGAAAGAGAACAGTCCCTTCTAAACTGATTCCTTTTTTGTTCCATGGAAAGAACTGGAAATATCTTGTCACCTAGGACATTGTGCTTTGGTAAAAGAATTTACCCAAAGTTGGGAAGATGGTGCTGGAATAGCTGCTTGACGATAAACTGTAACCGTGACCACGTGTCAAATATACAGCCAGAAAAATAAATGAACTATATGCTAGAGAAAGAATCCAAACTTTTGTGAATTTTAAATGGCTTCCAGAATGTCCTCTTCTGTAAGTAGCACACAATTTTGTAAGTGTACGGTACTGCCAAAAAAAGTATTACATGCAGGCAATCCACAACTTACGAACAGGTTGCATTTCAGAACTTTGTTTTGAGGCAGTCTTGTAGGAATTTGGAACGCATATTTCCCACTGAAATTGTAGCATACGTCGGTCAGGTTCCCAAGTCAAATTAACCCCTAATGCACACAGGGTGGTTTGCCTGGAAGGCCAGAAGCTGCCACCATGCAGAATAGTGCCAGTGTGGGATCATGTGTGGATGTCTATCTAGGATAGATGCCTGGAAGTCTTACTTTCTCCTGTGAGAAATCAGTGGGAGGCATCCGGTAATTTCTGTCATTCCCTCGCCACTGTTTGGGGCTCTCCCACTCCGGTTTGGCTGAGCACGGAAGGTGGGAACATCTTTGGCTTCAGGTCCCTGGAGTGGCTTCTGGGCGATCTGGAGGCCTGGAGACCCCTCTCCTGTGCACTTCTGAGGCTGTCATGTCTACGAGAGTCTCCCCTTATCCTCAGTTTCACTTTTTGTGGTTTCAGTTACCCAAGGTCAACCATAGTCCAAAGACATTAAATGGAAAATTCCAGAAATAAAAAATCCGTAAGTTTAAAGTTGCGTGCTGCTCTGAGTGGTGTGATGAAATCTCATGCTATCCTGCTCCATCAGGCCAGGAATGTGAATCCTCCTTTTGTCCAGCATATCCATGCCATATAAGCTACCTACCCATTATAGTATAGGAAAACACATGGTGTATACGGGGTTTGGTACTATCCAGGGTTTCAGGCATCCACTGGAAGTCCTGGAACACATACCCCCAGAGAACGGGGGAATTCGTGTATGTATGTCTTTATTTTTTGGATGGAGCCTCGCTCTGTTGCCAGGCTGGAGTGCAGTGTCACGATCTCCGCTCACTGCAACCTCCAACTCCCAAGTTCAAGTGATTCTCCTGCCTCAGCCTCCCACCACGCCCAGCTAATTTTTGTATTTTTAGTAGAGACAAGGTTTCACCAGGTTGGCCAGGATGGTCTCCATCTCTTGACCTTGTGATCCACCCACCTTGGCCTCCCAAAGTGCTGGGATTACAGGCATGAGCCAATGTGACCAGCCGTATATATGTCTTTAATGTCTGGACAATCAACAGTTTACTAGGTGTACATAATGGGTATACAACAGACATTTTGCTAAAGTTCCCATATATCTGGTCTGATAATAGGGGTAGTAAGTGCTGCAGTACCTCTTCCCTTTCCTCCTCAATCTTTCTTCGGCTGCAAAGAAGAAGAGGATTCTTTCCACGACCAACACTGTGGCCAAGTGAGAAGTGAGAGTTATGGCCCTGAATAAAAGTGAAATCTGAGCTCTTTCAGCCACAAGGACAGAGGAGTGGAGACATCAATTCCCAGAATGAACATTTGTATATACGCTACCAAAAATTAATTTTCCCAAAGACCTCAAAACAAGATAAAACAAAACAGTTAGAGATGCCTATAGTATGGGGAATGGGGCTCCTGAACTGGAAGTGTTTAATTGTACCTCTAGTTAGTAGGAAGTTTAGGCAAATGTTTTTAAATGCATATCACAGGCACATACAAAAAATATGCAAACCAGGCAGGACTCCAGCCAACTTAATTTTATGTGCTTTCCAGCCATTATTTTCCCTTCTGCAGATTCATCTCACACCCAGATCTTTAGAAATGGCTGGCGGAGACGGCACGTCACTCTGTAATTCTTTGGGAGTCTGCTGGTTCCCTCACCCCAGGTGCATCCCAGGCTCAGAATGTCAGGGATGTACAAGCATACCAGCTGTTCCAGGAGTCCAGCCTGGTACCAAGAGCACGACGTTGTCAGCAGCCATCAGCTGCATGTTACTGCTATTCTAGGAGAGGAGCCACTCCTGAAACAGCTGAGAGGACCTCATGGAGTGAGAGGCAGGAGCATTCCTGCCCTGGGCATCACCCTTTGGCCAGAACCTTCTACTGCTGGCCAGGGTTCTCTGCACTTTTTAAGGTCATAAGCAGCTGCCCGTGAAATATAAAGCTGAGCAAATGGGCACGGAGGCAGAGAGTTTAGTGTACTCAAGCAAGACTTATCACAAAGGTGGCTGGTCTATATTTAATACGGACATAATTATGCACGCTAGAAGAGGCTGTGGGTCAAAGATAAATACCTCTACGCATTCCTTTTTTTTGTTCTCCTAGGGTTATCTAAGTTGACAATCAAAGCTAATCGGACTGAACTGCAGCTCCCAAGACCAGTACCTTTTGGTCTGGTAAGGACTTGGTCGGAATGAATCAGGCACCCTCCTTGGGAATAGCTTAGATCCCCTCGAACGTTCAGAGATACCAAGAAAAACAAAGAAAGAGGATGGAGGTTGGGGAACTAGAATCAGAAAAACATTTCTGGAATTTTCTGGGAACAAAGATGCAGAACAAGAAAAATAGGAAGCTCTTCAGAGGTTTTCTGACCCTGGAACACAAGGAGGCCCCGGTAGTCAACCTTCCCCTCTCTCCAGCATAGAACAAGCTTGGGCCTGGGAGCTGGGAGCCGGGAGCCACTGAGTGTTAGAGATCCTCAGGTCTGGCCCAGGAGAGACACTCGTTGGTCAGGAATATTATGAATCAGGGCTGAACCCACTCCGTTGCTGGGGAAACCTGCCTCTGTGTGTGCTGTAATTATGGGAGAACAGGAGGTAGAATGGGGAGATATATATATAGTTTGAGAAACCATATTTAATATAGCTATTGTTTTCATAACACAAAATTTAAAAATTAACAGAATACAAACTCCAGAAAATAAAGCTCAGAAATATTTCCCCGTCTGATGGGGATAGGCGGGATGGGAAAGCCTTTGTTGAAGAAGGTGGGACACCCTGCTTTGCGTAGGAAGGGTGCAGATGGGGAGGTTAAAGCTGTGAATAAATAGAGGGATGCTCGGCATAGACCATCTTTCCTTCCTGGAATGCCAGCGCTATGACAGCAGTGACTGTCTGTTTTGGTCACTGCTCTGTTGCAAGCACCTAGAAAACAGCTTACAACACAGTAGGTATTCCAACAAATACTCTCCTAATCAAGAGGTTCACCAGGGTTCAGAAGGAAGTGCTACGGAGGATGGAGGAAACGTCACCTCCCCATCTTAGTGCACGTGCTGAGGAGCCAGAGGTAGGAAAGGACTCAGAAGCGTGGTCCCTGAGGTCACTTCTGACTTAAGACTCGCTAGAATGTTCTGCGAGCCTAGGTGTGATGAGCCTAGTGGAAGACGTGTGCAGGGACAGGTTCTACTTCATGGGGCTTCGCTTGGGGCTGGAGCTATGCCCCTGAACAGTAGTTATTTAGAGATCAGGTACACTGTGTTCTTCATCTCAGTTTCTGGGAAGATTTTTTTTTTAGTAGCATCAAGCAAACAGCAGACATGAAATTTCTCTGTCTGCTTATACCTAATTAATGTTCAGTGAGTCTCTGGCTATTTAAAATAGGGAAATAATGCATATTTATTCACATATGCTTTGAGATCTGTGGATAAAAATGCTGTAATACTACCAACCACAATGAATGCACATACTTTAAATATAATTATCAATTACCAGCTACCACCTGTTGAGATAACTAACGACAGTGCCTTTAAACACCATCCTTCCAAATTTTAGAATTGGAAACATTCTTCAATGTTATATACACTATATTCAACCAATTCATTAAGGAAATTCTTTGTTACTCTTATTATGACTTATGTTATCAGCAAGAGAAATGGAAATTAAGCTCTATGAGTTACTAAAATGCCTGAGGACCTATAGTTGGGGTTTGATCTTACAAAGTCATCTTTCGAAACTCTTTTAAGACAGGCTTAAGTTTTTATACACACACACACATACACACACACACACACTACACAGAGTCTAAGGTCATATTGCTGCATTTTAAAAACAAAATTTTGCTCTCTTGGTAAATCAAATATTAAATGGTTAAAATGCATACCAAGTGAGATGCATTTTTATAAATACAAAGTCCCTAGTGCAAATCAGTTCATAAACCATGCATAAATAGAAGGTATTATGTTACTCTTTCCCCACTCGGGACCACAGATTGCAGCTAAAACCATAAGACTCTGCTTATAGATGAGCAATTATTACAGGGCTTTTATTCTTCAAAAGCTATTAACATTTTTATAGCATAAGCAAAGTTATTACAAACAGCCTCTAAAATGTGAAGAATGATTTTCCTGAAACTCCTCCCAAGTCCTCGCCTCAACATAAGGAAGTATATTTGTTTACTGAAAAGAAAAAAAAAATAGTAAGTAGGTTAAAGCTGAAATGAAAATGCTGCTGGTGTAAAGTCAAGAAAGTTTAAATGAAATTCCATCGAGCTGTTCTCAACGGCATATTTTCTGAAGTGCAAGGAAACAAAATATAACGCAAATATACTTGGGTGTTTAAGTCATCATTAACATTATTAGAAACTTATTTACATGGGCCAGTCAGTGTCATCCACCAGCCCAACCTGGGTGTAGCTTGGCAGTGACTTCTGAGACACGCCCCATGACAGTAGGACTGCACAGAACTTCAGGCTTCTAAACCACAAAGGAAAAGATGTCGGTACCTTTGCACTGAAGTCTACAATAGCATTTTACACAGTCCTTTTAGTCATTATACAAAAATCCATCATTTTACAGAATAAAACAAAGACAGATATCCTACCATAATGCTAGGAGTGAAGGATGAATTTCTGAAATCAGCTCCTGTCCCTCAAAAGCTTGATGGTTCATCCTAAAAAAATAACTGTGAGTATAAAAATACATTTTCTCCGCATTCTTAACGAACTTTCTTGACGCCATGTTGTCACGAAATGAAGAGACACCTGATAACTAGATAATTTATCTATGTAAGACACCAATTAGCAGTGACAAGACTGACTTCATGTGTCATGCTCCTCTTTGAACTGGTAGACCCTAGCATGAAGCTTGAAGAGGCACCAGGAGAGAAATCAATAGGGTGGGATGTGAAGGGAAATACCTATTTTTAAAGATTCAGTTGTCCAGTTTCCAACATGCAACCTTGGAGTTGCAAATTTTAGAGCTGGGAGGGACTGTGTGTGTGTATATATACACACACACACATATATATGCACACACACACACACACATATATACACACACACATATATACACACATTACATTACATTGTATATATTTAAGGTATATAACATGATGTTATGAGACACATATAGATAGTAAAATGGTTACTATAGAGAAGCTAATTAAAGTATCCATCATCTCACAGTTAGTCGTTTATTTTGTGGCAAGAGCAGCTAAAATATACTCACTTAGCAAAAATCCCCAATACAATACAACATTGTTAACTGTGGTCCTCGGATTGTACATTAGATCTCGAGACTGTTCGTCCTACATATGTGCTACTTTGTATCCTTAGACCCACATCTCTCCATTTCCTCCTCCTGCCCCCAACCCACTCCTGGTTACCCCTATTTTATTCTCGCTCTCTGTATATCTGACTTAAAAAATATTCCAAATGTAAGGGAGGTCATGCAACAGCATAAGTCACTTTCATTTTATTGGTAAGACACGTAAATGCAGTGCTGAAATGTAAAGTGACTTGCTCCAAGTCAGCGGGTGCCCCCTCTGCTGCTCCACCCATTCTTATGAAATACTGAGATATTCACCTTACCCTTAGTATGGGTTCCTTTAAAGGAAATGTCAACAGCCCTCAACCTCAGGGCTAATGTAACAAGAAGAAGGAGATTTTAAAGTGTTGAAAAGGAATTTTCTACTGGGACAGGAGTGGTTTGGATGCATAACTATTTTCTTCTTTGCCCCGAAGCCATTGAAAAAAGGAATATTTTGAAATGACAACAAGGTTGAAAAGGAAAAAAAAAAAAAGCCCTGCACATCCACATGAAGAAAAAAAATTAGACTAAAGCTAGGCTTCTTAGTAGCTAGTTTCATTGCTTCTCACTCATAGACTGTATACCACGTGCTGAGAGTAAAAGCCGGAGAGCTCACTGATGCCTACGGTTTGGGAAAGATCACGGAACTCTCAGTACGTGGCTAATGATGGCCATGCAGTCATTCCACCGACAGTGGACACTGGCCAATAAGAGGTAATCACGGAATCAGGGACAGGCTTGAGGCCTTGAATACACCGGCACTGGACCCAGGAAGTCACAGGGATCCTATGGCTACATGACTGTGGGTGAAGCTCCAGGGTCCAGGACAATGTGGACCTCCACTTAAGCACTGGGGAGGAACAGCACTGACAAATCAATGGGGAGGCCAGGCAAACAGGACTTGCACCGTCCACTCTCTGAGGTCACTGGACAGAAACCAAGCTTATCAAATGCAGAGTGTGAAACTTGAAAGAAAAAGCCATCACGCCTTGATTCCATGGAAAGGAGCGTCTACTGCTTGAGCTGTCTTACATAGTAACTGAATTGACAAATTCAAAGAGATAGAGGTTGCTGGGTGATAAAAGGAGAGCAGCAGCAGGAGTTATGGCGGAAAGGATGAGTTAAGACAGAGAGCTTTACGCTGCGATTAAGTAACTGCAGGGAGATTCTGGGCACTGTTGCAGCTCTGACACTTTTCAGAGATGCACATGGTGACCAAAGACCATACCCAGTCACACTGCATGGACAGGTCAGGTGAGTATCTTCGTATTTCATGAGAATGGGTGGAGCGGCAGAGAGGGACTAGGAGCACGTCACTTTACGTTTCAGCACTGCATTGACATGTCTTACCAATAGAATGAAAGTGAACTTGTGCTATTGCATGACCTCCCTAACACTGGGAGTAATGACTGGGTATGGTCTTTGCTGTAGATAAGAGCAGAGCAGCATGCGGCCAAGGCGGAGGGAGGCTCTGCTCCACAGAAAAGGCTGGAGACTCAGCCACTCCATCCTGTAGACACCAAGAGGAGTTTGATGGTTTTCATAATCCACAGCTGCATTTTATATAATGCAGTTACTTACATATATATACGCTCATCATCAGCTTGATTCTAGTTTATTTTAGTGTTATTTTAGTTTTTCTCAATTAATATCTTTATTCGTGATGAACCAAGTTAAAGAAGCCTATTTGGGCATTGTTGAAATAGAAACTCATTACATTTCATTAGTCATCTTTATGGTCCAATTTTGGTGCCTAGATTGAGGCAATCAAGAATAAATAGATTCCTTGCCCTTGGACTCCTGTCTCCTTCAAGGGCTAGCTCTGCAAGTGTTCATTCCCTCCTTCGCACAGTCTCCTAGGAATCCAGCCTCTTCTTTTTCTTTCTTTCCTTTAATGGGCTGCCACTTTCTCTACTTCTCCAATTTCCTTTCTCTCAGCCTGGCTAAGGAGTAGGACACCCCACCCAGCTTTTCTGTCTTTGCTGTGCCTGAAAATAGGCACACAGGTCTTTTTCATTTACAGATTAAAATCTCCAACAAGCAAATGAATGGAATAAGAAAACTCACAAACAAGGAACAGTGATCAACGTTCTAGCTATATTATAAAATACTCAGGGTAATTGTCCTTGGTCTGTATTTCCTGATGGTTTCTTACTTGGATGATATTTCAAGGTCTCCATTAAAAGGTGCCTGTTGCTGAGCTGAGCTGCTTAGGGCCATGATAGTGGATTATAAAGCTGCCACTGCTGCTAGATTGGATCAAATTCTGAGCCCCGTGAGACCCTGGTCTAACCTTCACTCCAGGCATGGCCCACTGCTTTGTCAGACTCCAGGCTGTCTTCGATAAGAAAGCCACTTTCCTCCCTGACTCCTGAAGCTTTTTCCTTTGGGCTGCAAGCAGCTCTTCGTTGACTTTGCTGACTTCTCCCATGTCCCTGGTTGGCCCTTTCAAATCTTACCATTTATTATCTGCAGTTCCTCTTTTCCTCAACGAACCTCAAGGCTCCTCCCCTGGGCCTCAGATCATCTTGTGTTCATCTCCCACTGTCGTCAGTCACTTCCCCGTGGTTCCGCCCTAGGAGGTCCTAACCATTCCACAGGCCACAACCCCAGTTTCCTATGTACCACAGAATTCACCATTGAAAAGTTCAGGTGCCAGGTAATAGGCTCTGTTTTGCCTTGGACTGTGCAAACGTCGGGGCCACTCCAGTTTGAAAGCAAAATCCCCAAGGGCCCCAGGCCTCCAGCTAACATCCCAGCATCCAGAGACCAAGCTCCAACTCATCTCTCCAGGTCATTGATATTTTCCATGTTTAGATGAATCCTGATAAGATGTCTTCTCAGGGATGACTATGAAACTTAACTGCTAGATGTATCCTGAGACCCAAAACAACAGTCATTGCGGCCATGTATTGAGCGTGTTGAGTGCTCAAACCTGTTACAACAGGCACTGGGCTACATGCTTTTCAGAGTCTGTTTCATTTAATCCACAAAAGAAACCTATCAGACGAGTATTTTCAACACCACCTACTGGTGAAAAAAAGCCAGGATAGTGGGTGAAATAACTTGCCATGGTCTCAAAACTAGTAAAGATGTCTGACTGAGGCGGGCGCGGTGGCTCATGCCTGTAATCTCAGCACTTTGGGAGGCCAAGGTGGGCCGATCACGAGATCAGGAGTTCGAGACCAGCCTGACCAACATGGTGAAACCCCGTCTCTAAAAATACAAGAATTAGCCAGGTGTGGCGGCGTGTGCCTGCAATCCCAGCTACTCCGGAGACTGAGGCAGAACTGCTTGAACTCGGGAGGCGGAGTTTACAGTGAGCCGAAATCGCAACACTGCACTCCAGCCAGGGTGATACAGTGAGACTCTGTCTCCAAAAAAAAAAAAAAAAAAAAAAAAAGTCTGATTGAAAAGCTCATGTTTTCAACCTGCGTGCTCCATTGCCTTACTGCAGAAATAAATAAGCTTGGCATGACAGAGCCTATTAAGGGCTGTGCACACTTCCTCTAACAATCCTCTCCCTGCCTCACCTGGGGCCAGACTGCAGTTTGTTTTTATGTCCAATTTTGCAGTGCAAAAATAAGTTAAATACACGTTTTAAATGAAAATAATTTTGAAATTTAAGAAAGATTTCTGTAAAATTCAATTTATACAATCTTCACCTTTGACAGCAGACGATTATTGCACTGGGACGATTACCTTTGATAGAGTCGGCTAGGCTACAAGGTACACAAACAACTGTTACACAATTCATGCCAGGAAAAGAATTTTCTCCCATTTGAGAATTCCAGCCAGAAATATAGGGCCTAGCTACTCTCCCTGGTAAAATTAGCAAAGCCAGGATTTCCTTTTCCATACGTCGTCTAATTTTGTCGCTTTTATTCTTATTCAGGAGACTGTTCAGCAAGAAGAAGAACGGATACACTAATTAAAGGACCTCATGTGTCTATCAGAAATAAAAATCTTGAGAACTGATTGCCTCATTTTTTAATTAAAATATTAAGGAAATTTATCCAAAGATACTTAAAATCTTTTAGAAAGCAGTTTGATTTATGACTCGATAATATATATTGCGGGGTACATAAAATAAGCCACACCATAACCATTTTTCAGAAATTCAAGTTTTGGATTCTGAAAGATGATAATCTTGGAAGGACGTTTTCACCATCTTTCTTCCATTGCCTCTGGTCAAATACAGTCACAACAGATCACTTTAATTGGACTGAAACGATCTGCTGGACGGTCCACTGCTTTTATTAACACATGGAGGGCAATCCCTTAGCTGCCAAGTGGTAGATTATAAGTACTAATAATTTAGCAGTCAATTCCATTCCTTTTTTTTTTTTTTTTGGTCAATCTATTTCCATTTGTGGCAGTGTTCTATGATTATATTCATACACACAAATGCCCAAACACACACACTCAATATTATAGAAACAACTAGTGCAAAGGTCAACTATGATTTATTCATGGCACTGAATGCCTCTGAGCCTCAGTTTTCTCATTTACATAAAGGAGATAATACTGTCTTCTTCAAAGGGCTTTTCATTTTTAGGAGCAAATGAGGTCACATTAGGTGTGTTAAAGCATGATATAACCTGTAAGGTGTAAGCATGTAATCAAACAAATACATTTATTAATGTTATTATCAACTGATTTCACTGCTGCTTTCTATGCCAGCATAGGCCGAATGGTTCTTGTCCCTTTTAGCAAATGGTAGAACCCCCCCACCATAAAAAACATTATTAAACATTATTAAAAGTGGTATATAGTTTTGAAATCTCTAACATTTTTGTTGTATATTAAATCCAGTACTGATTTTACGTATACATTGTCTTTCTTGCCCAACTCAGTTCTGGGGAGAAAAAATGTGATTGACTGCAACAGATGAGGTAGGAGTAGACAGATCCATATTTATGCAAGAGAAGGGATATGAATAATGATTAACTTGTTTTTACCAAAACAAGGAAAGTAAGGAAGGTATTACATTCTTTCCATCTCATTTTCCCCTACCATAGTTTCTTCTCTCTTTTTCTTTCTTCTCTTTCTCGCAGTCTTATTGACAAGGTGCTGAATGCATGGAAAGAGTGCTCAGAATGTCAAAACCTGCTTCCTATTGTGGAGACCAAGACCAGAGACTGTTTTTGTTAAACCAGTCAGGTGAGGTTCAGAAGATAAACCATGCTTGACTCTCTCCAAAGGAAGGATGGATTCAGAGGCTCTCTTAGGGACGAGCTTGCGTTACAACGGGATAGGACAAAAGAAAGCCCCTTAACTGTGACTGGAAGCAAACTCAAATTCATGCTTCGTTTCAGGAACTTTCTCTGGAGCAGACAAATAATTGCAGAAGGCCCTCCTCTCATCCCACTGTAAATTAAAATGTACTAATAAAAAAGAGTAAATCACTAAAAGTTAGACAGAAAAATGGAAACAGAAGAAAGAAGAGAAGTTCTGAATAAATGTAAAATATATAACCTGGCCCTGAAATGGAAAGCTAGCTCACGATGACGCATGATTTCTTGTTTTCTCTTCAGACGAAAGAAAACCACTTTGCAACGGTAAACGACTAACCAAGGTACAATACTATCTCCTGTACTCTGTGTTCATGATGTGCATTCACACATTTCCTCCTATATTTTCAAACATATCAGACTGGAAAAAGGAAGAGCAAACCCAGAAGCAAAAGGCACATAGCCACATGCAAGCAAACACACAGAATCACTGACCAGTTTGCTTGGATCTGAATTTTGCTGTTGGTTTGGAATGCGAGGAGGAAGGAGTTAAGGGAGATTTGTTGATGGCATACGTGCAGATAATTTTCTCCATTTCAATGAGTTTTGAAGACCTCCACGCTTCACTGACTATTGTTAAAAACATACTAAATTGGTTATGACAACCTGTGGGTTGGTTTACACCACAGTCTAAAAATTGAGAAATTCAGTTTAGAAATTTGATCAATATTCATGCCATCTCACATCATAATTCAATTGGCAAAAATGCAGTAGAAAACTCCCCGGGGCAATCCTGAAGAACAACTTACACTCTAGTGGTTTAACATGTGTAAACCTCCTGCCTGGAATCGCTGATGGAGGTTGATGGAAGTCTTGAACTTTAACAAGGACTTCCAGGTGTTTTGATTGAGGGGTTAACTGTGACAGAACAGAAATGATCAAATTAAGATGAATATGCCAAGGCAAAAACTCAAGATGCTTTTTTTTAAACTCTCCACAAGAACTCTCCCCAAAAAGCATAAAGAACTGTCAAAATAGGATCTTGCTTAAAATGCAAAAGGTATTTTCAAAGAGAGGATGACATTTGCATACAATACGTGCCGAAGACTGATGATACGCTGAAAATGTCTTACTTGTAGATTGAGTCTATATGACATCAAATGCCAGGACTTTTTTTAAAGGATTTAAAATTTCAGATTGAAAAATATTTCTTGATGCCTTCCTCTAATTAATTTAAACATTTGAATATTGGCAAATGCCTGAATTTGAAACTTGTATAAAGGATCGCGATCTCTGAAAACGGATGGTGCGTATATTGAAAGGCAGTTGAACATGTATTAGTTAATTATATAAGAACACATTTAAAGGATGGAAACTAATATCATTTCAAGTGTTAGGCTGCCAGCATCATCATGATTTCAGCTCTGGTATTTTTATTCTAGAATGTTCTCCCATGTGGCCCACCACCAGATTTTGGGTGGTGGCCACTTTATCCCAATTCCCAGATTATCTCTTCATTTTGGGACAGCAACACAGTGCTCAAGCCAGTCTTCTAAGGCTCAATTTCAATAAAGTTTCTGGTCTTTACAAAATAAATGTCATGGCAAATCCTTAAAAAGATCAAATATTCTAATATTACTCACCTGATTCTCTAGGCTTAAAATGGCTAACTTTTATAGCAGGGGGCCTCCAAAGAGCAAATCACTTGTTTACCACATGTAACAAAGGCACAGTGTCTTTTTCCTCCTTCTTCTTTTGATAAAATCAGCACAAATGAAATCAAGAACTATTTCAAAATGTTAACATTTTTCTGCAGCAGTCTAACTGGATTTGAGCTAAGGTACTTAAGTACACACACAGAACAATCATGCTTTTCATCGAGAATTTTAAATAACTTGACATACATAAATCTTCATTATTTTTGATTAAGCGAAGGGGTAAAACAAGACTCTGCTAAAAGATATGCAGATAGAAAGGCTAAAGCACTCTTTGAATCACTGTCGTTCTGGTGGATAAAATCCACTAACACGATTTTCCTAATCAGCAGAGAGAGGTCTTTCTTAGTCTCGTATGCTCGGGCTTAAGACTTCTTCTAAATAACACTTACAATAATCTCTCAAGAAGAAAAATATTCTTTCTACGATGGCCTTCACAGAGCTGTTGATTATCATTTTATATCACACAGGATTCATTACCAGTTATTAAAGGGGAACTAAAAAAGGGAAAATCTATGGTCTCAGGAAACACATAAATGTACACTGTACAACTGCCAGCTCTGAGGTAATTATAAAATACCATGTAACGTAATCATAAGACTACAATTTTTACCTAAACTTTCCATCCGTAAGAAAATACTACTACCTGTTCATTGCTTTGTGGCTAGCAAGGAGCGTGAACCTTCTCTGTGTAGTTTCCTATCAATCTACGGGGCCGCGGGCTCGGAGCAGTGCCCCCACGTTTGGACCCTGGAATCACAGCATCCTGTGTGATCACAGAAGAGACTGTAGGATGAAGAGAAGGGTGAAGAAGAGATCCGGCCGTCAGAGCCCTGAACAGTATAAGGCAGGAGAGCTGAGATGAGACCCTGCTCTTCTTTATCAAGCTGACTTTTTTCTTTTCTTTTCTTTTCTTTTTTTTTTCTTTTTTTTTTTTTTTTTTGTGAGACGGAGTCTCACTCTGTCACCTAGACTGGAGTGCAGTGGTGTGATCTCTGCTCACTGCAACCTCCACCTCCTGGGTTCAAGCGATTCTCCTGCCTCAGGCTCCCGAGGAGCCAGGATTACAGGCTCCCGCCACCATGCCCAGCGAATTTTTGTATTTTCAGTAGAGATGGGGTTTCACCACATTGGCCAGGCTGGTCTCGAACTCCTGAACTCAGATGATCCGCCCGCCTCAGCCTCCCAAAGTGCTGGGATTACAGGCGTCAGCCAACGTGCCCAGCCATAAAGTCAACTTTTCACAAGCCACCAGATCAGAAGATGCTCCGCAGGGCCAAACCACATGCATTCTGACTTCTTCTTTTCATTTAATATGGCCAGACTTACAGTTGACCTGTGTAAAATGTCTTCCAGGAAACTGAGAAACCCAATACATACAGAGGCATACTAAATATTCAGCTTTAAGTACCAACAATCTTGACAAACAATATGCAAAAGAATTTCCCAAAACAGAGGTGATTTTTCTTCCCTTAGGAGACTAAGCAGACTTCATCATTTGACTGAATGATAGTGAAACCTGATAAATGTCAATTTGCATGAGTTTGCAATGTAAACTGAAACAATTATTTTAAACCATCAGTTGGATATTTTAAAACTGGATTTTAAAGAAGCCTGATGGTATGTGTTTTCCTTTCCTTTCTTTTCTTTTTTTGTTTTTGGAGATTGGGTCTCACTGTAGCCCAGGCTGGAGTGCAGTGGCATGATCATGACTCACTGCAGCCTCAACCTCCTGAGCTCAAGCGATCCTCTGGCCTCAGCTTCCTGAGTAGCTGGGACTAAAAGCATGCAGCACTACGCCTGGCTAATTTTTAAATTTTTTTCTAGAGGTAGGGGTCTGAGTATATTGCCCAGGCTGGTCTGGAACTCCTAGGCTCAAGCAGTCCTCTCTGCTTCAGCCTCTTACAGTGATGTGTTGGATTTTAACTGTCATCATTAGAGTGGCAGCTTTCGTGTTTTAATTCTTACGTGGTTTTGAGCAAATGTATTTGTTGACAACCTTCAAACTAGGAGAAATGAGTTTTTTTCTTCACCTTCAATTACTTCTCTTCAAAATATATTATGGTTTTTAGTGTTGTTGTTGTTGTTTTTGTTTTTTGAGACAAAGTCTTGCTCTGTCGCCTAGGCTGGAGTGCAGTGGCATGATTTCGACTCACTGCAACCTCTGCCTCCCAGGTTCAAGCGATTCTCCTGCCTCAGCCTCCCGAGTAGCTGAGACTACAGGTGCGTACCACCATGCCCAGCTAATTTTTGTATTTTTAGTAGGGACGGGGTTTCGCCAGTTGGCCAGGCTGGTCTCGAACTCCTGACCTCAAGTGATCCACCCGCCTCAGCCTCCCAAAGTGCTGGGATTACAGGAGTGAGCCTCAGAGCCCGGCCTATTATGGTTTTTAAAAAAGAAATGCCAGGGATTTAATATGTATGAACATAAAGAATTACAACATAATTTGTGGCCACTTTCTTATTAATATCAGTATACTGTCACACAAATCAATGTACTGGGTCTATCAAATTTTCATGATTCTTTTTCTTCCTATACATTATGTTTGTGAATACATTAGGTGTTCACTTTCAATATATTTAAACATTGAAAATAAGAAATTATTAAATTCACTTTCATTCATCAATTAGGTTGAATATGAAATTGCCAATAATGGATCATTTTGACCCATCAAAATTGCAATTCCATACAGTTTAACCTAATTTGGTAGGATGTTATTTATAGAATAGTAAAGATCACAAGATTTGAAGTCACTTACTGCATAATTTTAAGCAAGTGATTTATCCTCTCTAGTCTCAATTTTCTCGTTTATAAAATGGGGCTAAATGACCCTACTCACCAGGGTCATCAGGCAGCTTAAATGCAATAACATATGAACTTGCACAATTACTAACACCCAGGAAGCTATCATGAAATTACTGTAAAAACTGGAGGAGTAACAGAGGCCTATATAATATATTCAATTATAATTCCTGTTAAAATGTCTCTAAAAGATTATGGGATTCACCAGAGACCAATCACATCCTTTCTTCCACATTCCCCAGATTAAGGCTACCATGATGCGAGGCTCTCACAATGGTCTTTCGACACTGCTGCATGGAGGCAGGACAGAGTAGTGATTCAAAACACAGACTCTGGGGTCAGGTATATTTCGACTGAGGACCCAACTCTGCTGTCCATAACCTGTGTGATTTTGGTAAGGAACTTGGTCATCCACAAAAGAGGACCTATTAAATATAAGAAAATGTACTTAAGGTCTTTAGAAGGTGGCCTAACATATAGAAAGTGTTAAATGCTAACTGTTACTTGGCTTTTCATTATTGTTAGTCCCATGATTTCATTATTGTTACTCCGATGACTGTCTTACCCAAGTCCTTTAATTGTGGCTGCAATCCAAGGAAACATGTATCACCACTGATAAGCTTTCCACATTTAATTGAAATCTTTCCTTTTGTTAGGCAGAATACCTTTCTCTTTACGGGGCTTTAATATCCATAACATTATTATTCATTGTTTTTCTGCCCCAAAGATATAAAGAATAATTTAAAAGAGAAATCCCAAATAATATCACAAAATAGCAATAGTCATATTGTGCATAGGTTCAAAGCACAAACATTGGAACAAACTGCCTGGATTCGAGTCTCAGTTCTACCACATGTTGGCTTTGCGGCCTTGGGCAAATGATTTAATATCTCCAGGCCTCAGATTCCTCGTCTGTAAAATGGGTATAATGTTTCCCATCTCACAGTAGGGTTACAAGAATTAAAGAGTTAATACCGGTAAAGTGCCTAGAACAAGTACCTGGCACATAGTAAGCACTCAATGCATGTTAGTTATTATTATCATAGGTACTAGATTAGGCAAGGGTTCATTCAATATTTTTCTTTAAAAACATTCAGAAACATGCTATATCATATTTGATATAAGCTTCAGGTACTTTGATCATTATTTTTGTTGTGATTGTACTAGTCAGATAATCAATTTGCAGGTAAGTTATGAATAGAAATGATGGTGACATTTAGGCCAGGTGCAGTGGCTCATGTCTATAACCCCAGTACTTTGGGAAGCCGAGGCGGGTGGATCGCCTGAGATCAGGATTTTGAGACCAGCCTGGCCAACAGGACGAAACCTTGTCTCTACTAAAAATAAAAAAAAAATTAGCTGGGCATGGCAGTGGGCACCTGTAGTCCCAGCTACTCAGGATGCTGAGGCAGGAGAATCACTTGAAACCGGGGGGGTTGGCCGAGCGCGGTGGCTCACGCCTGTAATCCCAGCACTTTGGGAGGCCGAGGCGGGCAGATCGCGAGGTCGGGAGATGGAGACCATCCTGGCTAACACGGTGAAACCCCGTCTCTACTAAAAATACAAAAAAATTAGCTGGGCCTGGTGGCGGGCGCCTGTAGTCCCAGCTACTCAGGAGGCTGAGGCAGGAGAATGGCGTGAACCCGGGAGGCGGAGCTTGCAGTGAGCTGAGATCCGGCCACTGCACTCCAGCCTGGGTCACAGAGCAAGACTCCGTCTCAAAAAAAAGAAAAAAAAAAAAGAAACCAGGAGGCAGAGGCTGCAGTGAGCCAAGATGGCACCACTGCACTCCAGCCTGGGACAGAGTAAGACTCCGTCTCAAAAAAAAAAAAAAGAAACCAGGAGGCAGAGGCTGCAGTGAGCCAAGATGGCACCACTGCACTCCAGCCTGGGACACAGTAAGACTCCGTCTCAAAAAAAAAAAAAAACAGAAGAGAGAGAGAAAAAAAGAAAATGATAGTGAAATTAAAAAAAATACTTATACATTATGATATTTACACCAGAAGTGGTGTGAATCATAGCCAGTTCCATTCTGTAAACACCTTGGTTACAAAAATGATCAATGGAGTTCTTTAACAGAATGCAAGTCTGCCATTGTTTAGAAAACATCTGAATCGTTTTCAGGATTTAAAGTATGTCAGCATTGTCTGAGCACAGTGGTCAAATGCTATCAAGTGAATGAGAAATCATCACTCAGTTCAACATTTATTGAACACCAACTAAACGCCAACCACAATGCTAGGATCTAGGAATTCAGCGGTGAATAAGGAAGTTATGGTCTACTCTCAGTCAACTTCTAATAAATAACGTCTAAAATACAACAACATTCCTATTGATGTATATTGTTTGCTTTCAAAGACTATGAAGCCTGTATCCTCACATGGACACCACCTTTACTTTTCCTATTCAGGTAGGCTTGGTGATGGAGATGGAGTCACCAAACTGGCGTCAATGATATTGCACCAGACGATAACTGATCCCACGATGATTTCTGCTTTTCAGGAGTGGCCACAGGTACCAAAGGATGGCACATCATGCCAGGAATTTGTTGCCCTAGTGCAGTGGAACTGCAAGGCAGGTACGCAAGACCATGTGGAAACTGAACAAGCCCAAATTAGGCTCCCCTACCTTGAAGGCAACTGTGCATTCATCCCGTCACATCTAGGTATGTTTTACACATGTGCAATAATTTAAATCCATAAGAAAACCACCAGGAGATCTGGCGTCAGGAATATTTCCATCTCCTTTGTGGATATAGTTTGACCTAGCTGGAAACCACACATTCTGAGGCCGGCATGCCGGCAATCATTTCTGATTGGTAAATACAAAGACAAATAGACAGTTGGAGTGCCACTGGTGCCTAATGATTACATGTGGATTATTCACCAGCCTTTGGAGAAACCAACCAGGAAACAAACATGTTTAAAGACAGGATTTTTGGCAGAGAATAAGAAATTCTCCATCAACTTTGAGACCACTTGCTGGGGGGGATGGGATAGCGTCGTTTTCTCCAGTTGTGGCTCTTCTTCCTTCATTCACAATTAGGTTTTCATGTCGTAATGTTTTATCACTTCCAAAGGCGAGTCTTCACAGGGGAGTCCTGAAAACTGTTCAGCCCTAACCCTAGAAAGCTATCTAGACATCAGTGGAACTTGAAACCTGATTGCAGTTAGAAAGAGAAAATAAATGAAATAGTGTCCTGTGCAGTAAGATTTTTCTGTTGACATGTGCCAGGGAGGAAGAAAAAGACCTGTGTGTGAACAACAACATCCCCAGGAATTTAAGGAAAGCCTGTTGCCACATTTGTGCCTTAGGCCTTATAGAATCCATAGATTTCTGTGACCCCAACTGCTATCCCACAGTCTACAGATAATTGATTCCAATTTGCCACTCCATAACTGTTTCCATAATGAAATGAACATAGGAGGATTTTCTCAGTACATTTGGATTGGCTCTGGGAAGTTGGGCAATTTTTTTTTAATCATGTAGTTGAAAACAGTACCCTTTTTAAAGCAAAACAACACCACATGGTGAGCTCAACAAAACACCTCCATCTGACCTCTACTGCATGTTTTTAAAAAACTCGTCGAGTGAAGTGGTAATTTAGTCAGCGAAGATAGAGCTCGCCACAATTCAGCTCTAACTGCCTCATTCTGGAGGCGTCATCTTTTCTTTTTTTCATTAATAAAGATTGAATCAGTCACTTGCACAACACTTTTCCTTTAATGACATTTGTTCTAAGGAGTCAACCAGACTAACTGCTTGTCCTTGCCCACTATTAAAGCTCTTGAAAATACCATTTACAACCCTGCTGCCCCAGTGACGGTGCTGGCTTCTCAGCACTTCATTTGCACTCTAGTTCAGAACCATTTCTTCAAAAGTTTCTGATGTGTTTTTTACTGTTGAGTTTCACGCCTGTAATCACGGTAAATGACTAGGGTCTTGCAGACATCTCTGTTATCTCTAACTGGAATTTCATTTGTGTGCCATGATTTTGTGAAAGGGTGTTACAATAGAAAACTATTGTAGGTGAATAAATTTGGAAAATCCACAATGCATTCTTATGTACTGATAATGTCTCTGACATTAACAGTCTCTAACACTACAGAATACATTTAATTTATAAAAAAGAATGCTCCTTAGTCATAAGCATTATTATGTTAAGAATAGAATCACTGTCAAAATTTAAGTGCTTTATTTACATCACTTTTTTCCTAACTCTTACAAATTTGTTGATAGGGAGAAATTTGGAGAGAATTACCCAGACTTCATGAGGGGTGTTGTTAAAAATAAATATAATAGTCTGGTGCAGTGGCTCACACCTATAATCCCAGAATTTGGGGAGGCTGAGGGAGGAGGATCACTTGAGCCCAGGAGTTGAAGACTAGTCTGGGCAACATAGTGAGACCCCTGTCCCTAAATACATACATACATACATACATACATACATACATACATACATAAAATAGAATGTAAGCTCCTAAAGGTGAAGGTTAATTATGAAAATTCACAAACATAGTAGTAAATATATACTTCTGATCAAGAATGGAAAATAAGTCTTTATGTCTTAAGCTCTGATGTCCATTCAACTTTTCAAGATTTCCAAGGATATCACTGAACTATAGACCAGAGGTCAGGTCAACAAAATCTGTCAGTTATGTTACAGTTAAATTCATTTCGCCTTCTTGAAGATCACAAAGTAAGCTACATATTTAAGAAACACGAGGGGTAGTGAAAACTAGAATTGTTTTTTCCAACAAGTGATATATTATGCTTCCCTAATACATCCAAATTTTCGTGTAGTTACCTAAACTGCACGTACTTCTTTCTCTCATTTAAGAAAAGCTGCATTTCTGGCCGGGCGCAGTGGCTCACGCCAGTAATCCCAGCACTTTGGGAAGCCGAGGTGGGCGGATGGCGAGGTCAGGAGATCGAGACCATCCTGGCTAACACCGTGAAACTCCATCTGTACTAAAAATACGAAAAATTGCCGGGCGAGGTGGCAGCGCCTGTAGTCCCAGCTACTCGGGAGGCTGAGGCAGGAGAATGGCGGGAACCCGGGAGGCGGAGCTTGCAGTGATCTGAGATCGCACCACTCACTCCAGCCTGGGCGACAGAGCGAGACTCCGTCTCAAAAACAAAAACAAAAACAAAACAAAACAAAAGCTGCATTTCTTATCTCTAGACAATAGCGAAATTATATAGGCTAATTTTTAAATTGTATTATCGTGGTGGGGTTTGTTTGTTGCTCAGAGTTTCTGGCATGCAAATAGAGCTAAGCAGCAGTGGTTCCATGACTGAGATGACATTAAATATGCCTTCATATGTATCGTTTAGTAGCTCTTCCTAATGAGACATTCACAAGCAGCTCTCAAAAGGCAATGAATCATCATTGCATTGCATTGAATTGAATGAGACAATAATTAAGCACATTTGAAACAACCACATTTGTTATGAAGGAGGGAAAGGCTACCTTAATTTCTTTATACTTTTTAGGGTATGATGGTTTTATTCTGAGGCTAAAAATAGTTGTAACCAAATCTTTAACAGTATAATTATGAAAAAGGATGACTAAATCACTATACAATGTATTACTGGGCGGCATGGTAATTCACATAATTTCTTTTCAATATTGCTTTTTATCCCATGCTTTTTCACTTACATATAACACTTGAACTGACTCATAGGTTATATGGTATTTGAAATATGGTGCAACTACAAGACTGAATGCATTCTGCCTTATTCATTACTTAATAAGTTCTAAGAAGTTCTTTAGAAGCTTAACAGAATATCCACTTATAATAGGACTGCAAATTACTGGGAAGATGTGGTTTTCCTGAAGTAAGAAACAGTCATCCAACTAAACTTACAGACAAATGCTTTTAACTGCTAATCAATGTGTAAATCCTCCAGCGGAATGCTAGAGTGCTTAAAACCTGTAACATAAAGCAAAAATACAAGGGACGGTGGAATGGTCAAGGCGTAGATGTTCATAATGTGGTCCCAACATCAGACTTAGTTAATTTTTTGAGTAAGGAAAAAAAGAAATTGCCTCCTATTGTCTGCCTTGCATTGCACCTCCTTGGCATTTTTAGTCACCCAAGACAACAACAGAACATCCATCTGGGGACCAGCCATCTTTTGCACCACTCGTTCTATCTTTGGGAAGTCCAAATTGATTTTCTTCCACTTGTCACACTAAAATCTCCACTCTGTCCTTTCTGCTCCAATCTCAAAGAGTTCAGTGGTATCGGGATCAAAGGATTAGGAAGCCGCAGCTTTAAGGGAGGCAAGCAGCATGAGAAGACTTTGTGGAGGCAGCTCTGAGCATTTTATGTAAGCAATCTATTTCAGCTTCAAAGGAAGCACTGGCTAAGTGGGTGAACAACATGTAAAGTGCTCACTTGACATAAGTTTTTTTTTTTTTAAAGTAACTGAGATAAAGAGAGCCTCCAGTCGCTGACCTTTTATTATTAGTCGGAGCCCTGAGGACAAGAGAAACTTCAGCAGAGGTGGCCAGCGGGCGCCTGCAGAGACTCCAGGTGCGCTCTTGGCTGTTGGTGCAATATTTGCAGCTGCGGCGCTCTCCTTCAAGTTGTTTGTTCCACTCGCTGCCTGATGCTATGGGTATCTGATTTCTATCTCTGGAAACAGCATGCGA
>NW_012106697.1:2511948-2514148 GCF_000951045.1 Mandrillus leucophaeus | reverse complement strand
CTTGTCCCCCATTTTGGTGACATCTCCTCTGGGGATGGGGTTAAAATTCAGGAGAGATGATGACGGACAGCGACAAGGGTAGGGCCTGTGTTGGCCTCAGTTTGTCCTGTCCACACATCACTCCCTTAGGAGGGAAGGTCACCTATAGGAAGGGGCTGGAAGGACACACGGCATGTGACGGTGCTCCTATGGTCATGCAGAGCTAAACAAGTGACCTTCCTCCCTGGGAAGGTCATCTTCTGTGATACGCACCAGTCTACGGAGGGAGGGTAGCACCAGTCTATGGAGGGAGGGTACCTAGATTGAGAGAAGAGCCTGGCGCTTCGGCGCGGAGCAGGGAGCAGGAGGAGTGGGAAGACCTGCTTGGCAGAGTAGAGTGCAGTCTGGAGATCAGTAGAAAAGAAGTTGTGATTTAGGCCCTACTGCCAGTCAGGGCATAGGGAGTCTTAGTAGGTACTGCAGCTTGATGAACATGGAGTTTTGAAAAGATTAATATGACAATGATACAAAAAAACAAAACTGGAGAGGGGGAAAATGGAGGCAGCAAGACAGTTCTAAAACATCAGGCCCAAATTCCTGATGTCTTAGAAATCAGATGAACCCCAAGAGACATGATTATAATAATACAAAACATAATAAATACAAAATAATCAAAATAAGATTAAAATAATCAAACAAACTATTTGAAGGACTGAGATACTGGACATGAAGTGAGAGAAGCATAATAAATAAAGGCTTCCAGGCTTTGAGAGGAGAGAGTAACAGGAAGGCCATTGAGTAAAATGGGTTGGGGGGAAAAGAAGCCTGGTCTGAACAAACTTTGGTTTTCAAGGTTGAGGTGCTGAATTAAAGAAAAATGCTTGGAATCCAAGTGAAGTGAAATCATTCATCTGAGACCAGTGTGAAGGAGACCTTTCTGCAGGGGAGAGGTCAGAGCTGATGTGACGGTGTGACCGTCCATCCACCCGAGGGTGTGAGAGCAGGGGATCTGGAGAGAAAAGCGGGGTGTGGCACACAGTGTTGCGAGCACTCCTCATTTGTTAGGAGGGAGAGGGAAAGAGAAACCTACATGAAACAGGATTCATGGTGGAGGATGCGGCACAGAGAGGCTGCGGAGGGCAGGAGGTTGTGGACGCTGTGGGGGCCACAGCTGCTGAGACACCTCACACTCTGTCTCTGGCACAGCCTGGGTGTAGACGAGTGGACGGAGACATGAATGAGTTAATTCTACCCCACCTCCCCCTGCAGGTGACTTCACTCACCTGGGTCTCACCAACTGAGAGAGAGCGCCAGTCTTAGATCTCACATTCTTTTGAGAATTGAACACCCATCAGTACCGCATGGGCTGGTATGTTTGTGCACCTTCAGATTCCATCTACCTCTCGAAGCCCCAGACTCCCACCCCAGGCAAGGTCCTATTCAGCTACTGGACTCCCAAGCCCAGTTAATACCCCCATCAAATGGTAACAGACGCATTTACAACATTACTAACTGTGCCTGAAGAATTCTCCCAGGCCACCAGGTAACGTTTCTTTCAAGAACTTTACTCGGCTATACCTTAAGATGTATCAGCAAAGAGGAGATATTCTGGGGCTAAGGGGGCTCCTAGCAGTGTCAAAGGACAAGCAGAGGTTTAGGACAGCAAAGACTGGGTCTGCCAGCAGGAGTCTTGGCATCCTTTGAGTGTAGCTTTGATCGGGTGATGGGGACAGAAGCTCTACTGCATCAGCAGGCACAGTGGGGCCACACACACACAGGGTACCTGGGAAGCACCTGCCTTGAGTGTGGGGGATGGGATAAGAGGCAGAGGCAGAGCACAGCAGTGTCAAAACAAGGTTTTGTTTTGTTTTGTTTTGTTTTTTTAAAAGAGGGACAGCTGGGCTGGATGCGGTGGCTCACGCCTATAATTCCAGCACTTTGGGAGGCCAAGGCGGGTGGATCACTTGAGGTCGGGAGTTCGAGACCAGTCTGACCAACATGGTGAAACCCCGTCTCTACTAAAAGTACAAAAATTGGCCGGGCATGGTGCTGCACACCTGTAATCCCAGCTCCCTGGGAGGCTGAGGCAGGAGAATGGCTTGAACCCAGAGGCAGAAGTTGCAGTGAGCTGAGACTGCGCCATTGCACTCCAGCCTGGGCGACAAGGGCGAAACTCCGTCTCAATGAAAAAAAAAAAAAAAAGAGGGACAGCTGATCTTAT
>NW_012106697.1:2508609-2511898 GCF_000951045.1 Mandrillus leucophaeus | reverse complement strand
GGAAGATGTGGTTTTCCTGAAGTAAGAAACAGTCATCCAACTAAACTTACAGACAAATGCTTTTAACTGCTAATCAATGTGTAAATCCTCCAGCGGAATGCTAGAGTGCTTAAAACCTGTAACATAAAGCAAAAATACAAGGGACGGTGGAATGGTCAAGGCGTAGATGTTCATAATGTGGTCCCAACATCAGACTTAGTTAATTTTTTGAGTAAGGAAAAAAAGAAATTGCCTCCTATTGTCTGCCTTGCATTGCACCTCCTTGGCATTTTTAGTCACCCAAGACAACAACAGAACATCCATCTGGGGACCAGCCATCTTTTGCACCACTCGTTCTATCTTTGGGAAGTCCAAATTGATTTTCTTCCACTTGTCACACTAAAATCTCCACTCTGTCCTTTCTGCTGCAATCTCAAAGAGTTCAGTGGTATCGGGATCAAAGGATTAGGAAGCCGCAGCTTTAAGGGAGGCAAGCAGCATGAGAAGACTTTGTGGAGGCAGCTCTGAGCATTTTATGTAAGCAATCTATTTCAGCTTCAAAGGAAGCACTGGCTAAGTGGGTGAACAACATGTAAAGTGCTCACTTGACATAAGTTTTTTTTTTTTAAAGTAACTGAGATAAAGAGAGCCTCCAGTCGCTGACCTTTTATTATTAGTCGGAGCCCTGAGGACAAGAGAAACTTCAGCAGAGGTGGCCAGCGGGCGCCTGCAGAGACTCCAGGTGCGCTCTTGGCTGTTGGTGCAATATTTGCAGCTGCGGCGCTCTCCTTCAAGTTGTTTGTTCCACTCGCTGCCTGATGCTATGGGTATCTGATTTCTATCTCTGGAAACAGCATGCGAGCCACGTGGTGGTCAAGGCCGGACTTTAACTGCAAAGGAGTACAACACAGCATGCTCCCAGGGAGCCGGGCACGGCTCAGTATCAGTTTCGGTTTCACTTGAAAAATGTACAGACCTTTTATAAATTATATGAAAGAGATAAGGGAATCCCTATGCATTTACTCTTCTCTTTTCATAAACCATGATGAGAATTTTTTTAAAATTCCATTTGTTCAGACTAGTTAAAAAATACGGATGGACTTTTGCTAATTGTACATTTTACTTGGTTTAATAGATAGATATTAGAGTAGAGCTACCATTTGCTCTGTTTCACATGTGCCAGGCTCTGGGCTACATGCTTTCCACGTAAAAACTCATTATTCCTAGTGAAAAACCTTTCAGGTAAGTGTCCTGTCTCCTATTCACAGATGAATACATTGAGGCCCTGCAAGGATTAAGGAATCTGTACAAAGTCATATGGTAAGTAAAAGATCAATTTTCAAATAATTAAAGACAAAAACAATCAAATGTATTTAATATAAAATAAATTGTATTTGGTAAATCAGAAAGCAGTTCCATAGTATATATTGCTTCTGCCTCATCACGGTAAAGTTCAATGTTTGCAGCATAACAATCAATTTTAGTCTGCTTTCTTGATGTAAGGATTCTTTTGAAAAATTAATAAGCGGAATTGATAATGAATTTTTATAGGTGATGATAGATCTGATTTCTGAACAGCCTACAAAGTCTTAAGTGGTTAACACTGGAAGTGTATTTTCACATACACATCAAATTTCTTTTCAAATTCAGTCTCAGACTATAGCCTATTTTTTAGACACATTTCTGTATATCATTAAGCAAGTTTCAAATAAAAAAGCGAGCCACTGCATAAATAGAAGACATACTATGTGGTTAATATTTAATTATGGCATAATTAATCATAGACACGCATCTGAATCTAATTTATTAGCATTCCCCAAAAAACACCATCTTCGATCTCTGCTAGAAAAAGAAAAGACGAAAGTATAAAACACAATTCATGTAATGCATTTATCCTTCTTGTGAACAAGAAAAAGCCATGTTGAACGAGCTTTATGAGTCCTACCTTTACTCTCAAAAACAATCCCGGTGTTTTCCTCTTTCCTGGGGGAGAAGTTAACCTTAAGGGGAGTGATGTTGCTGTGTCTTGTCCCCCATTTTGGTGACATCTCCTCTGGGGATGGGGTTAAAATTCAGGAGAGATGATGACGGACAGCGACAAGGGTAGGGCCTGTGTTGGCCTCAGTTTGTCCTGTCCACACATCACTCCCTTAGGAGGGAAGGTCACCTATAGGAAGGGGCTGGAAGGACACACGGCATGTGACGGTGCTCCTATGGTCATGCAGAGCTAAACAAGTGACCTTCCTCCCTGGGAAGGTCATCTTCTGTGATACGCACCAGTCTACGGAGGGAGGGTAGCACCAGTCTATGGAGGGAGGGTACCTAGATTGAGAGAAGAGCCTGGCGCTTCGGCGCGGAGCAGGGAGCAGGAGGAGTGGGAAGACCTGCTTGGCAGAGTAGAGTGCAGTCTGGAGATCAGTAGAAAAGAAGTTGTGATTTAGGCCCTACTGCCAGTCAGGGCATAGGGAGTCTTAGTAGGTACTGCAGCTTGATGAACATGGAGTTTTGAAAAGATTAATATGACAATGATACAAAAAAACAAAACTGGAGAGGGGGAAAATGGAGGCAGCAAGACAGTTCTAAAACATCAGGCCCAAATTCCTGATGTCTTAGAAATCAGATGAACCCCAAGAGACATGATTATAATAATACAAAACATAATAAATACAAAATAATCAAAATAAGATTAAAATAATCAAACAAACTATTTGAAGGACTGAGATACTGGACATGAAGTGAGAGAAGCATAATAAATAAAGGCTTCCAGGCTTTGAGAGGAGAGAGTAACAGGAAGGCCATTGAGTAAAATGGGTTGGGGGGAAAAGAAGCCTGGTCTGAACAAACTTTGGTTTTCAAGGTTGAGGTGCTGAATTAAAGAAAAATGCTTGGAATCCAAGTGAAGTGAAATCATTCATCTGAGACCAGTGTGAAGGAGACCTTTCTGCAGGGGAGAGGTCAGAGCTGATGTGACGGTGTGACCGTCCATCCACCCGAGGGTGTGAGAGCAGGGGATCTGGAGAGAAAAGCGGGGTGTGGCACACAGTGTTGCGAGCACTCCTCATTTGTTAGGAGGGAGAGGGAAAGAGAAACCTACATGAAACAGGATTCATGGTGGAGGATGCGGCACAGAGAGGCTGCGGAGGGCAGGAGGTTGTGGACGCTGTGGGGGCCACAGCTGCTGAGACACCTCACACTCTGTCTCTGGCACAGCCTGGGTGTAGACGAGTGGACGGAGACATGAATGAGTTAATTCTACCCCACCTCCCCCTGCAGGTGACTTCACTCACCTGGGTCTCACCAACTGAGAGAG
>NW_012106697.1:2497018-2507289 GCF_000951045.1 Mandrillus leucophaeus | reverse complement strand
AAAAAAAAAAAAAAAGAGGGACAGCTGATCTTATGTGAAACTGAACTGAAGGACATCATGGAAAGTGACAGCTGGATTTCCAAAAGATAGGAAACATACTTTGACCACTAAACCAACGTTGCAACAAAGGCAAGGACAGGTTTGATCAGATGAGCCTGAGAACCTTTGGTGGGGTCTGAGCTCTGCAGGTCTAAGAGGCCATTTTAGTGACATGAAATCAGCTGCTCCTAAGAACACACTTAGAGCAAAGTCCCCTTCTGGGGGTCACTATGGTCCTATGGGCCAAATCCAGCCTGTTGCCTACTTTTATGTGACCCTTGAGCTCAGAATGGTTTCGGATGATAGGAAATGCTAACTTTGAACTCTAATTAGGCAAAATGTCAACTCTCCCCCAAAACAATCCATTCTTCTCATGAGTAGACCTGTACTACATTTAAAAAGTATACTCTATCGTTATTACAGTATTAAAATTTTGTCAATAAAATGTGTGGAAATGTGTGGAATACTTTCACACTATTCTTAATTTGGACTCCTGACCTGCAAAGCCTAAAATACTATCTGTCCCTTTACAGAAACTGTTTGCTGACTCCTGCCCTAGAGTCTTCATGAGAAGTCACTGTTGCTCCTGAGATGAGAGAAACTCAGGCAGATTCCCAGAAAGTGAATCATGAGCACATTCACATAGAAAATGATGTGTTAAGGTACATTCAGATCTGGCATCTGACTTCTTAATGGGGTGATTACCCAGTGCTTTTTATTATTTTGAAAAGTCAAGTTCTTTTACTTCTCACAAATATTTAACATCATAAAGCATTTATAGAGTACAAAGTCTATTGCTAGAAAAAGGCATGTTGGACATTAACTCTGTGCTTAAGCAGCTTGCATTATTAAAAAAATATCTACAACAGACAGGGAAAGGCGAACTCTCTTTTGCTATACTTACATTTTTAAGGCTTATGAAACTGACAAAACTTCTGAGGAAACACACTACTTCAAGGATATTCTCTTGTAAATTACAGCAGGAGCAGCGGCAGCAGCATTTTTAACCAGATGACCATTTGAGATAACTTAAACTGCTGGAAAGGTATTTTAAGCACAGCTGTGATGTCAAAAGAAGGTACCAAACGCAGAGCTTTGGGTAGAACACAATACATTACAAAAGATAAAAGTCTAAAGTGATGATAATAATAAATTCCTGTGTTTCAGAAAACTGGCATTTTTAGGAGTTCTAAAGTTAATGCACTTAAAATACTTTTGATCATATTTTTCCTATGCTTTTACATACTAAGATTTTTTCAGACACCCAAAATTTGCTTTATAAGTAGTTCTTAGAAAGACTAAAGGAACTGTATAGTTATTCTAAAATACACCCTAAGTGATCTGTAAGTTACTTAGCTGGCAGCTTCAATTTGTAATGTGTACTCCAAAAAAAAGCAGGGGGAGCATCAGCTATAATTTTAACAACAGCTCTGTCCCGCCACATATCTTTTTGCATGGGCTGGGAGGCATGCTCACCCTGTGCTAAGATATTAAGCTTTGGAGTCCTGTTTAGATAAAGCACTTATGTTTAAAAATGAAATAAATAACTTAATTTGTAAGTAGAAAAAGCTCCCAGCTTAGTTATAAAATATGACATACCAAGTGAACCTAGAGCTGCCTAAATAAGTGTTCTACATTTTCCAGCAGGCTGAACTATGAAAAGCAACAAGAGGACATTCTCCCCCTTGAAGATAATCACTTTTATTGTTGCCAGGTCAAAGATTCAGATTCCACGCAGCAACCTCTGACTAAAGAACAGCAAGTCCTTTCAGGTCAGAAGGTCCAATATGTAGCCCCCTCAGAAGCATAGCATAATAGTCCTAAAATAACAAGCATACATGTAGCTTTCTTAATTTGCCCTGCTGGGTTCCTGTAATAAGTACTTAACAACTGTAGGCTCTGAGCAGCTCAGCAGACATCAACAAGACCATTTGCCAGATGATTTAGCAAACAAATTTCCAAGAGTCTCATGCTTATGTTGAGTGCATGACATTAGAAAACATACAGGGACTTAGAGATAAGAGCAGAGAGGAATTTTACGAATTAAAAAGAGAGAGAAAGAGAGAATGGGAATTTTAGAGTCTAGAGAATTGAGGCAGATATGCCAAATTCTCTTTCTAGAATGAAGTCCCCCAGATGAATACTCAGTAACTTCTGCTAATTTTTTACTCCTTGAGCAAATAATCTGAAATTGAGTTATTGGGAAGGGACAAAAACTCTGGAACTGACTTCTAGGGGAGGAAGAAAATAGAAACCACCTTGTTTTTGAGTGCTAGTAACTTGACATGGAGCAAGCACAAAACACAAAAGGTTCTCAGTAAATCTTTATTGAATGAACGACTCCATGTCAATGACACGGATGAGGAATTGACACCTTCATAAAGAAAGCTGGCAGATTCTCGGCAAATCACAGGGGTTAGAAAAGCGGGTAGGGCGAAGGCATTCATCAAGGAATCCCTCTCCAGTGTCAGGAATCCAAGGCTCAGAGAGGGAGACATTCTCTTGGATCCATCAGCAGCCGCCTGGCCCATAATAGAGTCCTTGAGATGCTTCTAAGTGGGAGGGAATCCAGGTGGCGACGGCACTTACCATTTTAAGAGCTGGAGCAATCCTGAGGCTCTGTGGGGAAAGCAATCATCCCCAAAACAGGAAAACAAATCTGACAATAGAGCAGGGCTGGTCCTCAATAGCCTGGGCATGAGGAGCCAGGAAACCTGCTCTGAGGAGGGAGGTAATTATCCCATCACTTCAGGTCACACAGAAATTCTATTCTGTTTTCCGAGGCAACATTTTTAACACTTGCACAGACATTTTAAACTTGAAAAACTCAAGCAATCATCCTATTAGATGTTAGTTTAGCCAATTTCTTTCTTTTTAATTTTACAGATTTCTTCTTTCAGTGGATTGTGTAAATTAGTGAGTTGTTTTCATGTCCTTTGGCCAGCTTCAGAGAAGAAAGAAGTACCCAGTGCTTGGTGAGAGGCGGTCCATGTTCCGAACGTAAAGCACGACTTCTCACTGTATTAACTGTCCGCTGGCTTAATTTTTTCATATTCTGCCTAATGCACTTTGTGTGCGTGTACGAAGGCAGCTTCCTCATCGGATGTGAGTTGGGAGCATCCACATGTGCTCCACTGATGCTCCCCAAGCTTCCAAGATAAAAATTTCCACAAGGGGAAGATAGCAGTCAAATGTGAGAAGAAGAATTTGCAAATAAACAAATACGCAAATAAATAAAACTGTTCATGGAGTTGTCTACTGGAGAACGACGTGCCAAGGGCACAATGAGCGAAAGTGAAGCTTGAGAATGAGTTAGGTTGCCAGATGTAGCGCGGTGATTTGGGGGGGCCCAGGGGAGCACCCATGAGGAGAAAGGCTGGGTGTAAATCAGTCATAGCAATGCTCCACTGCACCTGGGGGGCCCTGAGGAAATATGTTCATGGTGAATCAAGAGCCAGGTTCCAAGGCCGTGGGGCCAGCGTGCTGGGAGAGGGGCATGTCAGAGGCACATGGGAGAGGTGGGCCTGAAGACAGAGAGAAGCTCTAAGTCAAGCAAAGACCCAGGTTTCTAGAAGTGGTCATGCGAATAGCTGAGGTTCGCAGACTCTATTATTGAATAATTAAATGTAAAGAAGCATTTAGCTTACGTCAACTGTTTTAGTTAGGAGAGCAACAGTCACAAAGGAGCAGTTGTGGATTGACATGGATTGGAAGAGGGTGTGAGTAGACACGGGGTGGGAGACTTTCTACTTGTTTTGTTTTAAGCCATGGTCAGTGTGGGCTTTCAGAGTCAGATGCTGAAGGAGGAATTACATTATCCAGCGAGTATTAGAGAATTATTCTCAAACCGTGTTTTACTGTAAGATGGGGTTATTTTAAATTCAGAAAAGCTAAAGAGCATAAAGAAGACTGCAAACCTTCTGGGACCGTGCATCAGCTGATCCACAGCTGCCGCAACTGAAAAGTCACAAGGCTTGCTGGGAAATGGAGAACAATGCAGACTCAGTTTTCATGAATATCTTACGTGAAGTTACTTTTGAGAGAAATCTCCAAATGCAGTCTCTATAGGCAAACATATATATTTGTATATAGAAAGAGTAAAGCTGTAATTTTCATTGAACACAGAGATTTGTTTCTTTTGGGTTTTTTAAAATTTGCATTTCATTATTTTTCATGAAAATGAATTTAACGCTTGAATTCCGTATAAGCATCATAGGAAAAGGCTATCAGGAATCTGCAAGAGCCATACAAGGTGTCCCTTATAAAAATAATGGCCAGGAAAGTAAATGAGTGAATGAAAAGACCACGATGTGCTGACTACATTGAGGCACTGAGCACAACAGACGGTGTGAGGCAATGACTGAGATAACCTGAGTTGAAAAATAGTGTCTGGAAGACGCAGGGGTGTATACAACGTCTAATAAAATTCTGCAAAGAAGCTCAAAAGTGACCACATATTTATTGCAAGTGTATTTTCAAAATAAACTCATTTTGAATTATTCACTCTTCCCCTCTCCCTACCAAAAAACAATCTATTATGCATTAGTTTGGAGTAAACGTTTTCACAGGTTTTCAACTGGTTGTACCACACACTCTTAAAATAAAGGTATTACACATTCCAAAAATATTTCAACTCTTAGATGAGCCTAAAGATAACACCGCTTCAGTCAGCATTATAAGCAGCATCACCATTTGAAATCTGTATCAGAGCCCATTATCACCACACACTACATCCAGCAAAATCTGGATTCCTTACATTTTGTAATCATAATGAGCCTCAAAACCTCATCAGAATCTCTGACTCTTTTCTTTCTTTTGTCCCCCACAGCCAACTCATTACTGAGCCCTGTCAACTTCCCCCTTCATTATCCAGCCCTCTATCCATTACTGTCGGCGCTCTGATGCTTCATTAGTGTCTGCCCTTGATGGCGACAGCTTCTGAAACACCTCCCTTCTTGAATCCATGTTGCACCTTGGATGAAATTAATTTCCTTGAAACATTTCTCCTTCTTTCTGTCATTCCCCTGCTCTAAAAGTTTTATTGATTCCAGGAGGTCTTGTGTGCTTCCACCATATTTAGGAGGGAGGCCTGAGGCCATATGCCCAGGCAATGGTGAAATTCAGCAGCAGATGTCCTTCCAGAAGGGTTGTGAGGCTGTGCCCATGATGAGGGGCCACCTGCCAAAGACACTCCACTGGAGCAAGAACTGTAGTGAATCCCTCCAGTGCAGTCACCAAAACTCTCCCTCTCAGGCTAGAGAGAGAGACGCTGGGAAAGAGGGAGGATACAGGCACAGCAAAGCGGGGAACGGGAGTTCGGAAGAGCGACTGCTGCTCCAAGCCAAGTCTGTTGGCTTAAACTCTTGGCCCCAGAAACAGGAACTCAGGTCTCCCAACTGCCTTTGTCATTTACTGAAGACCTTAAGACAGCTCTCAGCGCTCCAGAAATCATGAGGCATCTTTTGCCCTCTGTTCTTTGAGAAATCAGCTTCCACTATTTTGGTGACTGGGGACTGGCCAGGGGGTGGTGAAGGAGGCTAACACTTAATCTTCTCTCCCATGCCCGAAACTTTTACCATGCTTAGACCAACCTACCTGCGGCCCTGAAGTTGGGGGTGTGAGTGTATTTTATGTGATAGCTGGGTGGAGGAGAAGGAACCAAAAGATTCCATTTGAGCCCATTTTCTTTTCCTTTTTTTTTTTTTTTTTTTTGAGATGGAGTTTCACACTTGTTGCCCAAGCTGGAGTGCAATGGCATGATCTCTGCTCACTGCAACCTCCGCTCCCCTGGTTCAAGAGATTCTCCTGCCTCAGTCCCCTGAGTAGCTGTGATTACAGGCACCCACCACCACGCCTGGCTAATTTTTCTTTTTTTGTAGAGACAGGGTTTCACCATGTTGGTCAGGCTGGTCTCGAACTCCTGACCTCAGGTGATCCACCCGCCTCAGCCTCCCAAAGTGCTGGGATTAGAGGCATGAGCCACCGCGCCTGGTCTGAGCCCATTTTCATAATGACACATGGTCTCCCAGGGCTTGGGGATCGTGTAGGCTTTCCATCCACCCTCTTCCTCAAGCCCTCTTGGTCTTCCATGATGTTGCCCTGGCCTTACAGGCGCGGGCTCTCTGGATGAGCCGCCTGCACTTCCCCTCTGTCTGCCCAACTGTGGGTTAGGTTTAGTCATGGGCACTCTCTCTCCCTCTGCCACCTTCTGTGTCTGGCCCTGGAACCCAGCAGCAAGCTCCCCTGTGCCTCACTCCCAGGCAGAGTCCCAGACTGTAAGCGAAGCACCACCGTGGAATTGGACCTTGCGATTGCAGTTCAGGCCGGGCGCGGCGGGTCACAACTGTAATCCCAGCACTTTGGGAGGCCGAGGCAGGTGGATGACCTGAAATCAGGAGTTCAAGACCAGCCTGACCAACATGGAGAAACCCCAGCTCTACTAAAAATACAAAATTAGATGGATGTGGTCCCAGCTACTCGGGAGGCTGAGGCAGGAGAATCACTTGAACCCAGGAGGCGGAGGTTGTGGTGAGCCGAGATTGACCCATTGCACTCCAGCCTGGTCAGCAAGAGCAAAACTCCATCTCAAAAAAAAAAAAAAAAAAAAAAAAAGTGCAGTTCACGCATCTTAGTTGTGCATTCAAAGTTCACCAGGAACTTCCAACCCGTTTTAGAATTTTAGTTCTCTCTTTCCCCACTCACATGCCCACGTTCCAGTTAAATAGAGCTATAAAACTCTCAGGCTTTCCAGTTAACCGGAACAGGCTGCTGGTCTAATTTCGCTTTTAACCTTTCCCATTGGCACAGGGACAGGCACAGATGCTTGTTGCATTTGTTGAATGAATGAATGTGCTTCACACATACCAAGAGTTTTTGTTTACATATTGGAAGTAGTTGTACAATTTTTACTATGATTAATTATATAAAGAGCTTTGGAGATGGTGTAGATAAAGCATTGTGGGGTGGCGTTTCTACCAAAATACCTGAAAATGCATAGTTATTTTTCTATTTCCTAAAAGACTCTTTAACACTTTCTGGAAATTTCAGTACTAGAATTAATAAGACAAGTATGCCTACCATTGACAAACCAAAATCCTTGTTTTGTTCTTCAGAGGCAGTGGGTTCTGAAGTACATCTGACCTCAAGAGCCCCATCATGAGACGAATGCAATGTGTATTTGCTTCTAACCTAAGGGGGGCTTCCAGCAGCTCTGCGTGCCTTTCCAGACCCCCCGCCTTGCCATGGGAATAATCTCAGACCCCCTCCCGCTGCTCCCACTGGCCAGCCGCTGCCCCCGCTCCTGGATCTTCTTGTGTTCTTCCCTTAGTACTTGCTCATAACTCCTGCCCCAAGGCCCTATTTTGAATGAGCATCTCTGGTTGACCTCACCCTCTCGCACCTGCACAGTCCTGGAATGTTTACCCTCCGTTCACAGCTCACAGATCCTGTCCTGTCACACAGCATCAGTCAGGCCTATGTCTCGAAAATGTCCATCTTAATTGAAAATGTGTCTGTTTTACTAACATAAACACCGAGATACCTTAATTCAGCACCACTGTTATCAGTGAATGTTTCTCCTTAGAAATTGGAGATGTTTTTGACTCTCACTGACAAAAAAAGAAAAAAACATTGAAATGAACACAGATTTAAGAGGTTCCTTGAGTGAGACACCAAAAAGTCCCCAAATAACAGAGCTTGTGACTGACATTTTCTAATGTACTATCTGGTTATTTAAAGTAGTGGTTGTCTCTTCTGTAACTAAAAAAGGAACTCTAGGCCGGGCATGGTGGTTCATGCCTATAATCCTA
This sequence comes from Mandrillus leucophaeus, assembly GCF_000951045.1. Classification (NCBI taxonomy): domain Eukaryota; kingdom Metazoa; phylum Chordata; class Mammalia; order Primates; family Cercopithecidae; genus Mandrillus; species Mandrillus leucophaeus. Next base: position 2,499,442 of record NW_012106697.1, on the reverse strand, counting down.
GAACTTTGAGGCCGAGGCAGGTGGATCACCTGAGGTCAGGAGTTAGAGACCAGCCTGACCAAGATGGTGAAACCCCATCTCTACTAAAAAATACAAAAATTAGCTGGGCGTGGTGGTGTATGCCTGTAATCCCAGCTATTCAGGAGGTTGAGACAGAAGAATCGCTGGAACCCAGGAGGTGGAGGTTGCAGTGAGCCGAGATCGCGCCATTGCACCCAGCCTGGGTGATAGAGTGAGACTCCAAAAAAAAAAAAAAAGGAATTCTAGAGTTATTCTTCTTCTTGGCTGGTTCTGTTTGTATGAACTGCTCATTTTGTAGCAATTGACATTACTCTATGAATTCAGGATACTGAAAGGAACAGTTTGCATTTTTAATTGTTCTCTATCAGTCTGCCTGTATGCTTCTAATCTTTCATGCCAGGAGCTAATTTTCTATAATCTGTGTTCTTTCTTATAGGCTAAGCACAGAGTACAAAAAAAAGAGCATCCTTCTGTAGAGAATAACTTAGCCAAGGACACTGTGCTCCGTCTTTATGATGAAATACATATTTCCCATTAAAAGGCAAATCTGTCATTTTAAAAGGTTGAATTGGATGTACTTTAAAAATAATTCCAGCTGGTTAAATTGAGAGCACTGAAAAAAAAGCTCAATAAGAATGTTCTCTTGGTCTGTAGTATTTTCATTTTCCTGAAGTGTGAATTGGATATATTTTCTTTTACTTTAAACCCTCTATTCTTAGTGTTTGATTCTGAGTCAGTGGAATAAGTTTTAAAGATGACTTGGGTTCAATAATACTATTTCTAATACTTAAGTTTTTATTTTGGCATCATTATTTCTAGTAAAAAAAAATACTGGCTGATTTAGATTGATTCTTTTTCTATGATTATGCAAGAAACACTGATATTTTCCCATGTTGTTCTGCCCCCATGTATCATTTCTAGACTTTTTAGAGCCTTCCTTTGAAACCATTGTCTAATATAATTTTTTCCATAAACTAAATGACTAATTACATCCCAATAAAACCCAAGCAATGTATACCTTAAAATATGCGGCTGGGCACAGTGGCTCATGCCTATAACCCCAGCACTTTGGGAGGCCGAGGCAGGCAGATCAATTGAACCTAGGAGTTAGAGCCCAGCCTGGGCAACATGGTGAAACCCCGTCTCTACAAAAAGTACAAAAACTAGCCAGGTGTGGTGGCCTGCGCCTGAAGGTCCAGCTCCTTGGGAGGCTGAGGAGGGAGAAATCATATGAGCCTGGGGAGGTCAAGGCTGCAGTGAGCCATGATTGTGCCACTGCACTCCAGCCCAGGCGATAGGGCAAGATCCTGTCTCAAAAAATAAAAAAATAAAAAAAGCAATGATGTTCCATAAAGCCATCTACCGTTACATGAATCTACAGTACCACATGTCCGGTGATTTAAAATTTACACCTGGATTTTCACACCTGTGGAAAACCTGAATGCTGAGCTATTATTTTTTTTTTCTAATAACACAAGCAGACACACAGACAGACACTTTTCCATAGGTCGATTTTTCAACTCATTTAAACTGTATCTGAGCGAGTGTTTAATCTTCCTCCCTAACCACCAATGATTTCTGCTTCCAAGATACTGAATAATGAAACCGGTAATAGACAATGTTTCTTTTCTCCCCTCCCCTCCCTTTCCTTTCCCCTTCCCTCCCCTTTCCTCCCCTCCTTTCTTTCTGTCTTTCTTATTTTTTTTTTTGATAGAGTCTAGCTCTGGCGCCCAGGCTGGAGTGCAGTGGTGCAATCTTGGCTCATTGCAAGTTCTGCATCCTGGGTTCAAGCCATTCTCCTGCCTCAGCCTCCCGAGTAGCTGGGATAGTAGAGATGGGGTTTCACCATGTTGGCCAGGCTGGTCTTGAACTCCTGACCTCAAGTGATATGCCTGCTTTGGCCTCCCAAAGTTCTGGGGTTACAGGAGTGACCACCACACCTGGCCTGAAATGTGCAACGTTTCTTCAGGTATAGCACTGATCAGTCAACACCATTCAGTCCCCACACGGGCACTTCCTAGGCTTATGGCAGCATTGCCACTGGCTAGCTTTCTCAGCTGTGTCCCAACACTATATAAACGATCTTGAAATTTGTTCAAGGTTTACTAACATACACTTTCACCTGGTTTGCAAACTGAGGCAGAAGTAGGTAAGGGCCTACTTCTTCTGTCATGTGTTACGACTTTTTACAGTTATAATTTGACTTTGGCTTCTTCTATGGGAAGGCCTCCCAATCCTCTTTTCCATCTAGCTCCTTCCTCATTTCCACTTGTGTCTTTACAAAATATCTCAGGCCACGGTTTACACCTGTCTCGAATGATATTTGTCACTCCTTTGCTTCCCTCTGCTCTGTCCTTCATCATCAGGTCTTCAGTCTGTCTGCAGCCCACGCCTGAGCCAGCA
>NW_012106697.1:2494413-2495008 GCF_000951045.1 Mandrillus leucophaeus | reverse complement strand
GATCCACCCGCCTCAGCCTCCCAAAGTGCTGGGATTAGAGGCATGAGCCACCGCGCCTGGTCTGAGCCCATTTTCATAATGACACATGGTCTCCCAGGGCTTGGGGATCGTGTAGGCTTTCCATCCACCCTCTTCCTCAAGCCCTCTTGGTCTTCCATGATGTTGCCCTGGCCTTACAGGCGCGGGCTCTCTGGATGAGCCGCCTGCACTTCCCCTCTGTCTGCCCAACTGTGGGTTAGGTTTAGTCATGGGCACTCTCTCTCCCTCTGCCACCTTCTGTGTCTGGCCCTGGAACCCAGCAGCAAGCTCCCCTGTGCCTCACTCCCAGGCAGAGTCCCAGACTGTAAGCGAAGCACCACCGTGGAATTGGACCTTGCGATTGCAGTTCAGGCCGGGCGCGGCGGGTCACAACTGTAATCCCAGCACTTTGGGAGGCCGAGGCAGGTGGATGACCTGAAATCAGGAGTTCAAGACCAGCCTGACCAACATGGAGAAACCCCAGCTCTACTAAAAATACAAAATTAGATGGATGTGGTGGTGCATGCCTGTAACCCCAGCTACTCGGGAGGCTGAGGCAGGAGAATCACTTGAACCC
>NW_012106697.1:2460597-2493890 GCF_000951045.1 Mandrillus leucophaeus | reverse complement strand
TTTACTTTAAACCCTCTATTCTTAGTGTTTGATTCTGAGTCAGTGGAATAAGTTTTAAAGATGACTTGGGTTCAATAATACTATTTCTAATACTTAAGTTTTTATTTTGGCATCATTATTTCTAGTAAAAAAAAATACTGGCTGATTTAGATTGATTCTTTTTCTATGATTATGCAAGAAACACTGATATTTTCCCATGTTGTTCTGCCCCCATGTATCATTTCTAGACTTTTTAGAGCCTTCCTTTGAAACCATTGTCTAATATAATTTTTTTCCATAAACTAAATGACTAATTACATCCCAATAAAACCCAAGCAATGTATACCTTAAAATATGCGGCTGGGCACAGTGGCTCATGCCTATAACCCCAGCACTTTGGGAGGCCGAGGCAGGCAGATCAATTGAACCTAGGAGTTAGAGCCCAGCCTGGGCAACATGGTGAAACCCCGTCTCTACAAAAAGTACAAAAACTAGCCAGGTGTGGTGGCCTGCGCCTGAAGGTCCAGCTCCTTGGGAGGCTGAGGAGGGAGAAATCATATGAGCCTGGGGAGGTCAAGGCTGCAGTGAGCCATGATTGTGCCACTGCACTCCAGCCCAGGCGATAGGGCAAGATCCTGTCTCAAAAAATAAAAAAATAAAAAAAGCAATGATGTTCCATAAAGCCATCTACCGTTACATGAATCTACAGTACCACATGTCCGGTGATTTAAAATTTACACCTGGATTTTCACACCTGTGGAAAACCTGAATGCTGAGCTATTATTTTTTTTTTCTAATAACACAAGCAGACACACAGACAGACACTTTTCCATAGGTCGATTTTTCAACTCATTTAAACTGTATCTGAGCGAGTGTTTAATCTTCCTCCCTAACCACCAATGATTTCTGCTTCCAAGATACTGAATAATGAAACCGGTAATAGACAATGTTTCTTTTCTCCCCTCCCCTCCCTTTCCTTTCCCCTTCCCTCCCCTTTCCTCCCCTCCTTTCTTTCTGTCTTTCTTATTTTTTTTTTTGATAGAGTCTAGCTCTGGCGCCCAGGCTGGAGTGCAGTGGTGCAATCTTGGCTCATTGCAAGTTCTGCATCCTGGGTTCAAGCCATTCTCCTGCCTCAGCCTCCCGAGTAGCTGGGATAGTAGAGATGGGGTTTCACCATGTTGGCCAGGCTGGTCTTGAACTCCTGACCTCAAGTGATATGCCTGCTTTGGCCTCCCAAAGTTCTGGGGTTACAGGAGTGACCACCACACCTGGCCTGAAATGTGCAACGTTTCTTCAGGTATAGCACTGATCAGTCAACACCATTCAGTCCCCACACGGGCACTTCCTAGGCTTATGGCAGCATTGCCACTGGCTAGCTTTCTCAGCTGTGTCCCAACACTATATAAACGATCTTGAAATTTGTTCAAGGTTTACTAACATACACTTTCACCTGGTTTGCAAACTGAGGCAGAAGTAGGTAAGGGCCTACTTCTTCTGTCATGTGTTACGACTTTTTACAGTTATAATTTGACTTTGGCTTCTTCTATGGGAAGGCCTCCCAATCCTCTTTTCCATCTAGCTCCTTCCTCATTTCCACTTGTGTCTTTACAAAATATCTCAGACCACGGTTTACACCTGTCTCGAATGATATTTGTCACTCCTTTGCTTCCCTCTGCTCTGTCCTTCATCATCAGGTCTTCAGTCTGTCTGCAGCCCACGCCTGAGCCAGCAGCTGAAAACAGCCCACATCCACTCCGCACTATCTGACACCTGCTTGTCAGGAAATGGTCGCCTGCACCCATTTCCACTGTCGCTGACTGTGCCTGTCAGCTGCATTCCAACTGCTCCACATCCCAGGGCCATTTGTCATTTAGGGTTGTGATATTTGTCCTTCCTCTTCTCACCAAAGTAGTGGGCTATCCGCAGGAAGCTGCACAGTTCACCCCAATACCTGGAAGGGCTGGCTGGATCCCCAAAGTCAATCCTGCTGTGAGTGTCGCTTGGACAACCAACTGAGGCACACCTCTTTCTCGCCGCCTGGAGTTCACAAAACTGCACCTTATCCCCAACCAATCAGAAGGCTCCTGCCCTCGGTAAAAGTAATCTGATCACTTGATTACAGTAATACAACCTAAGGTGTAAATAGCTGATAAACTAAGCCATCTCTACAGGAATTCCTTTTGGAAGGGGAGTTAATTCGTGCAAAGGAACCTCTAATCTGCAGAATGTGTTCCCACCAGTTCTTTTATTTTTAAAATTTACTTATTTTTTTTTATATATATTTTTTGAGACAGAGTCTCACTCTGTCACCCAGGCTGGAGTGCAGTGGTGTGATCTCGGCTCTCTGCAACCTCTGCCTCCTGGGTTCAAGCGATGCTCCTGCCTCAGCCTCCTGAGTAGCTGGAATTACAAGTGTGTGCCACCACATCCACCTAACGTTTGTATTTTTAGTAGAGACGCGGGTTCACCATGTTGGCCAGCCTGGTCTCGAACCCCTGACCTCAGGTGATCCACCCACCTCGGCCTCCCAAAGTGCTGGGATTACAGGCATGAACCACCACGCACGGCTAATTTTTTGTATTTTTTGTAGAGACGGGGTTTCACCATGTTGGCCAGCCTGGTCTCGAACCCCTGACCTCAGGTGATCCACCCACCTCGGCCTCCCAAAGTGCTGGGATTACAGGCATGAACCACTAAGCCCTTCCCACCAGATCTTTATCTCCTTGCTGAGTGGGATAACAGGGCTGACGAACCAGCACTGCATTTCTGCGAAGCTGTGAACCTTCACTGAAAGGGCACTCCAGATTACATACAACTAGGTAGCTGCTCTAAATCTGTTAGATTAGATAACTAAACTAAAGTTATTGTCACTATTTAAACCATTTTATATGCAAAGGACACTTTGCTCTTACCACAGTACCTATTTAGGGCCCTTTACACATTTCTCTCTTTTTGTATTATTGAGCTGCAACTTATTATTTCCCTATGCAATATTATGGTGGGATAATTATTTATTGAGTATTTATTAAGTAAGTAAAGCAGTGGTTTAGAAACTTGTTTTATCCTCTGATGGTGAAATGAACTCTTAGAGGGGGAAAAAATCCTGAACTTATTTTGTTAAATTGGGAGTGCAGCCCCCAAACACAACTGGCTATTCCCCATCTCCATCCCTACAGGCCTAGGGAGGCTTATCATCAACTGGCTATTCCCTCCCTACAGGCCTAGGGAGGCTTATCATCAACTGGCTATTCCCCATCTCCATCCCTACAGGCCTAGGGAGGCTTATCATCAACTGGCTATTCCCTATCCCACATCCCTACAGGCCTAGGGAGGCTTATTGTGGCATAGTTTTCAACCTACTGCTATAGAAGATACTAAATAGTAAGGGTATTAACCCCAAGCTTTGATGCAAACAATTCACTTAGGAAAATCAGGCTAACCAATGTTAAACACTGAACGCCCACTGCAATGTAACTGGTAAAAAGCGTGTAGACAACAAAAGTAACAGAAACAGAGCTTATTATTTGTATAGGAAATAGGTTAATAAATAATGTCATCAGTAGAACCAGAGAACTTTTAGAAGGAGTTTAAATTGTGAAACTGTAGCATGCTGACATGAAATGCAATAGCAGCTCCGAGGATGGGAAAAGTGAACAGCTGAACAGCGGTAGAGAAGGGGAAAGACAACTTCAAGGAGTCAGGTCCTGAGCTCCTTGGCATCCGAGAAGATGGCCAGATCTCTCCGCATCACATCTGAGGAGGAGAGAAAGGAAACAAGAAGGACCAGCACAGGAATTCTAGTCAAAAGGAGCCATCTCTCTAGGTTTTGGGTTTTGGTATGGAGATGTGAAACTGACAAGCTATGACTGTTTTAAAAACATTAGGGTCTGTTCCTTTCAAATGTGTAGAAAATTTTACGAAGAAGAAAAGCTTCCATGATCACAACTTTTCTTAAAGTCACAGTAGAGGTTAAAGGAGCTTCTAGAATCTTCAGCAGAACGAGGGCACAGGTCCTCTCCACAATCAGCCCTAGTCACATTATTACACCTGAGGGCTTAAGTCCAAATGAGGCTTTCCGGTCAGAGACGGCAATGACGTGAAACAGAGATGGGGAAGGTGAGGCGCCTGGTGTCCAGGGCCAGGCTTACCTCCTGCTGCCCAGAACTTGTTTGCCTTGACCCTTAAGAAGAGGCTTATCCTTCCTACTTGGCTCACTTCCTGCCTCTCAGATGAGGCCTGGTGATGGTGAATTACCACGCTTCTGAATCGGTAATCCCACACTGACTTTCTGGATGCTACACTTCCAATTTGTCCGGAACCCGGACATGCTGCAGATCTTTCGGAACCATCTGAATGTTACATCTAGGAAACAGATGATCTTTAGCAACTCGGTCCAAAAAGCATGTCCACTGGCTTGGATCTTCAAGGGGAAGAGACTTTGGGGAAACGGTAGGTAGGTGTGCTGTCTACCACTGCCCAAGTACATTCACTCCACATAGCGGATGGCACAGCGATGAAAAAACTCTTTTCTCATGGTGTTTTGCAGGGAGACTGCTTAGGAGACTCCAAGCAGTGAGACACTAGGGAAAAAGAGCCCAAACAGGACTGTTCGTTCGCTCCTTTCTGAAGCTCAATCCAAGATAAGTTCTCTTTCTAGGGCACTTAATCTTGGCCCTGAAAAGAAGTTGCCAGAAGGGTTATTGATTTCAAACCTACAAGCTGCTTGCAGGAGTTGAGGTCTAGCCAGAGCCTCGGGTAGATTTTCAAGGTTAGAGGGTTTTTTTCTGAGAATATAATGGAGGGCCATGATTTCCTTCATAAATAGTAATAATTAGTGTTTGAAGTTAAGTGAGTTAATGTTTATAACGAGGGCAAATGTCTTATTTTTGGCATTTGAATTTCTTTTTAAATGTCTTTACATGGCATATTGACAAATTAATTTAGGGTTATGACTAGTAATTAATACTGAGAGTGTAGCGAAGCTGTATTTATACTGTTATTTCAAGATTTTTTTTTTTAATATTTTTTAAGAGACAGGGTCTTGCTCTGTTGCTCACACTGGAGTGCAGTGGTGTCACCACAGCCCACTGCAGACTTGACCTCCCCAGCTCAAAGGATCCTCCCACCTCAGGCTCCGGAGTAGCTGGGACCACAGGTGTGCACCACCACACTCAGCAAATTGTTTCTATTTTTTGTAGAGGCGAGGTCTTGCTATGCTGCCTAGGCTGGGCTTGAACTCCCGAGCTCAAGAGGTCCTCCCACTTTGGCTTCCCAAAGTACTTGAGGCCCAGCCTCAAGACATTTTTCAAAGCCATGTTTTAAGGTGGCATTCCACTTTAAAATATTCTTCCTCATTCACTTCAAAGACAGGTTGATCAGCAATCGAGGCCTGCCCTAGACATACAAGGTCGTGTTGGTAACAGGCACGTTTTTGGGGGCTTCCTTTGCAAATCAAATCTCTCTAAGAGATGGCAAACACCAAAAAAAGGGATCCATTATACGTTGCTCATCTTATACTGCCCCCACAAAAGGGACAAAATTTCTCCTACATGGCTTGCTTGAATAAAACTATTATAAACAAGTCCTCTGAATATATGTGTGTGTGTGTGTGTGTGTGTGTGTGCGTGTGTTAGACACTGTGTTTGTCACTTATTTCATAAGCCTTGCAGTGATCATTACAGTCTGAATGACCCTAACTATTATGTCTGAATACTTCCACGGTAAAAAATAAATTCCATCACGACAAAAACTTTTATAAAAAAACATGCACAGCCAGTCTAACCTTTAAAGGTCACCCAGGAGCTGAAATCTTTATTTGAATTCATTATGAAATCAATAAAACCTTTGGTTACGATTCATGTAATTATAAATAACACAGAAGACCACGCGGAGAAAAAAATGTTTGGCATAAATCTTTTATAACTTCTGAAACTTCACTTGTCACCATCACATGGTTACATTTTCCACACCCAAGAAAGACTATTGTACCACTGCAGAGTATTTAGTTTGGCCGGCTGGCAGGCGGCCTAAGCTTTTATGAGTTAAAAAAAGATCATATAATCTGTCTTTTGATATTTTGGTTCATGTTTTTCAGCATGCTTGTATCTTAGCCAAGGAGTGCATATTGAGTCGAAATCCTCATCTTAAGAAGCCTCGTGGAAGAAGCTATAGGTAAACTAAAAGTGTGCTGGTGAAAAGATGTTTTTCTCTTTCTCAAAAGATACCCCAATTCCTAGTTTCAGAATATATTCCCATAACTCTACAAATTCCATTAGCGTAAAATACCGATGGTTTGGCAACGCGCATGCATCAGTACACATCAGCATGAACGCCACAGTGGTTTCCAGCGGAACTCAGTTTCGTTCCCAATCAGAAGGATCACTTAACAATTCTACTCAGAAACAACGAGGACAAAAAGCAGCTCGGATCAAGGATACCATTTGATTTGCCTGCACTAATAAGTGCCATAAATTATTTAAGGAACTTCAAAGTCTTGAAACTGGTGAAGTACACCAGGGCAAAAGTAGAATTTGTTTGTTTATTATCAATTATTTACACAGTATGTTTTACAACATCAGATGTGTAGAAAAGGCATAATCCTGAGGAACGGTGTACAATAAAAAATAGATTACGTTAATTCTGGTGAAAGCTTTTTAACACAGGCCATCAAGTTGTGGAGGCCATTTGATACACTATTTATAAATGTTTCAGTAACAATTTCAATAATACTGAACTTTGAAAACCATTCTGAAATACATTTCTATTTACAATACCTGGGTGAGTGCACACACAATTTCTTTTTAAAAAAATTTCAACTTTTTACCATTTCTTATGTAACTATAATAAAAGCATTTCAAATCTATGCTAAAATGGTGACTCCAAAATAAAACACGATTCTTGCTCAACTAATAACATCTTTGTAACACAGGGTCACACAAAATAGATGAATCAAATCCACATCTACCCAAATAGGTCAGCCAAAAAATAAACATGTCAATCTTTTTAATCAAGCCAGCACTTCAAATCTAATGTAGTAATTATAGATGAAAATGCTGCTCAGATTAAGAGCTACACCCCTGGGACGCATGGAATGTACGCCAGGACGCCATTGTTTTTTAATGTGCCTCCGGTCAAATGTGGTAAACTTCACACTTTCAACCAGTGCTGTTTGTAATAGATTGAATGAAACAGGTCTACAAAAGAACCAATAAATGTAAAGACTGGAAAGAATTAGAGAGGCTCGCAGTCTTGTACCTATTGTCTGGGGGAATTAGATGTCAGTTTGAGTATTATAACTCTGACAAAGGTTTCCGAGCTTTAATTTACTAGAACATATAATGGGCAAAGGAGAGGCTGGGAAACACAGTCAGTCTGAATACACTATTTAACAAACACTTTAATGAATGTTACACACATTTTTATACTCCTGACATATTCTCCCCATTCATTTTTCAGAACCTTGTTTATCAATGAAACATACTTTTCTACAACAGTATCCTCCTAGGTTCCTTAAATTCCAAACCTGTGATGGTGTATACTTAATGCCAAACAATACACTCATGGGAATACACAATGCTCACCTTAACTTCATGATGAAAGAAATACTGGAAAGCGTATTGCTAAGTTCAGCAAGCACACAAAACACCATCGTGATAGCAAGATGAGGTGAGTAATTGCTGGTTTAGCACATATGCCTACATAGAACAAGATTTCACAGGAATTCTCATCCAGTCTTTATTTTTCTAGCCACAGACAGAAGTGTAGGAAAGCTCTGTGGCTGGCATGCAGAAGAAAGATCCAGTGCCTTTTTATTTATTTACTTATTTTTTTACCAAATCTGTGAACTTAACTGTGCTTAACTCACAAAGCAGTTAGGTGTTCAGTCCCTATATACACACCAGATGCAATTTAGATAGGCTGCATCCCCCACACTTATCTTGGAAAGGGAGAAAACATTCCATTAATCAAAACTAATGCATAAACACCTTAGGGAATACATGGAAACCACACTGCAAAGTGAGAATTAGTGTTTTCTGTAAAACATGAAAGAATGACATATCACAAAGCTAGCCAAAGTATCCCAAGAATCATCAACATGTTGCAAGCCAAAAAGTATTTGATTCTCTGTTGACGTTCACTGTATGCCAGTTAATGAAAGGCACAAATTCCAGTAGCCCTGCCTGATTTTCCACAGTGCTCAAACCTGACTTCCAGCAAATACATAAAAAACCAGTCAATAAACAAATACTACAAGGTGAGTGTCAGAGAGCCATACATTTGAAAGGGCAGGGGGAGATACAAAGACAGTCCTTCCTTGTCTTCAAAGAGTTTACAATCTAAGAAAATTTTCCCAGTACTCTACAACAGGGTCGAAAGACTTTATGTAAAGAGTGAGACAGTAATTATGCTTTGCGGACACTCAGCAGAAACTATTAAACTCTGCCATGTTGGTACATTTTCGTGTCTGTGGCATGAAAGCAGCCATAGACAAGATGTAAAAAAAAATGGATGCAACGGTGTTCCAATCAAACTATTTGTGCATGCCCATTTGAATTTCATTTAATTTTCCCGTATCATGAAATATTATTCTGGGAATTTCTTCCCCTCTATTTAAAAGTGTAACAATTATTCTTAGCATGCAGGCCATACAAAAAAACAGGTGGCAGGGCTGATTTGACCTGCGGGCCATATTTTCCTGAATCTTGCTCTAAAACAATAATTATGTAATAAATAACAGAATGATGTATTGGCTCACACAATTATAAAATTAAAACAGTAACCAACTGGGGGTGCAAAAGTAGATTAGCAATAATCTGTGATCTAAAATGCAGTTACAATTTAGTTGAAGATGACACAGTTATTTCAGGTACAACACTGAAATGAAATCCCAATAAAAAGGGCTTTGGATCTCTGGCTGACAGCAGAGTCCCTGATACATGCTAAGAGTATTCAGGGTGAAACTGAGCACGGAAGGCTGGGAGTCCATGGCAATTTCAACAAAAATTGTTAAGTATTTATTAGTACATATGATGTAATGGTAAACCAGTAGGCAGTGCTCCTAATATCTAGGCTCTAACCATCCTAAAACAATAATAAAAAAAATTCTAGATAAAACTAACCACACTAAGTTTAGCAAGGGAGATACAACATGCACTTTGTAAGGAGAAGGGAGAAGAATTAGCAGTGGGACGGATGATCTCCATGACACTCTGAGGGGGTCGGCATCTGAGACTGTCTGGTAATGATGGGTGTGTGATTGACTGGAAATGGCAAAAAAGGACATTCTAAACAGAGGAGAGAGCCGGAGAAAAGGCAAAGAGTGGGAGGCACACAGATTCCAGGGGTCAAGGAGAACCTCTGAATAGCTCAAAGGATGAGTTGGCAGTACACAAGAAATAAAGATGGATTTGTATTAAAGAGAGCTTTGAATGCTAACCTGAAAAATTTGGACTCAATCTTTATACAGATGAATGCCCCAAAATGCAAGCTATTCTTATACAAATGAAATTTCAGTAGAACTGAAATCTTTATCACCCGTTTAAATACTCGAATCACAAAATGACAACTTTTATAAAATAATTTCAAACCACACATTTTTAAAATCCTGTCACTGCTCTGAATAGAAATCAACTGGACTTTGGTAACACAAGGCTAAGAATGGTTAACTAGGATATCAGTGGATTTTAGAGGATAGGGCCTAGCATACAGTAGGTACTCAATAAATAGACAAGTAATTGTATATTTCCTTTTGGACCTATACCAATCTCAAGGATATGAAGCAGAGTATAATTTAAAATGTAAGAGACATGAAAATAATTTTTTTCTTCAATATAACATGAACATTTAGGATCCTCAAATACCCCTTGCCCCCATTTTCAATGCGTTTCTTTGTGTGGGCAAAATGTGAATTATACTAGGGTTATTTCATTGATCATAAATCACCCTTAATTTTTTTTCAATAAAAAATGTTATTCAGTAAGACATAGTATAATGAGAAAAAGAAAAGTCAGAGCTTGGAAACAACCTGGACATTTACATTTGACCCCTCCAGGTAAATTTGGTTCTCAAATTTCCACTGGTCTGTTAATTGTCATCGGAGTACAGTTATAAACGGATTACTGGCTTCGGTCGTCCTATAAACCTTGTTGCAGCACTCTGCTATTATGAACCACATGAAATGAGGTACTTAGAGGATGTCCAATTCTAACCTCACTGAATGAGGAGCCAGAATTTTTACTTGTATCCGGGTGTTAGAGCAAGGTTTCAGGGGGGAGGTACACAGAAAGAACAGTGCATACTTGTTTCAATACTTTTGGGCTGATTTTTAAACATAGTTTTCTGGAGTTATCCGAGTTGCTTCTATGTCAGAGCCACACCAGAAATCCTTAAGAAGGTGCCGTCAGAGCCAATTAATTTAGGAAGGCTTTGTTGAGTCCCTTCCACAGATCTAGAATTTCATGTGTAGAGGCAAAAAATCAAAGATCAAAATGAGGAAATGTTTCTTTTTCTTTAAATTTGCAACAAAACTCCAATTGATTAACAATTTAAAAGCATGCATTAGTATATTTATAGAAAAGGAGACAATGTAGGAAAGAACTCAAAACACAATACTTGTTCATCTTCCCATCTCATTAGTCATTTCAGTGATTTTCTAAAGGAAACAAGAAAACAGTTTCTAAGAAAATTAAAATTCCCAAAACAAAACAAGCAAACAAAAACCATCCTAAAGGCAAAATCCACAAAACTGTATTTTCAAAGATGCAGATGTCTGCCTTACTCATGCATAAATTTGGCTCTAAATAGGTGAGATGATTCTGGATAGAAAGGACTTTGGCACCACTCAATTCTCAGGAAGGCCACCACTGTGGGCCAGCCAGGGCTATCTGAGCACACTCATGCAGCCTGGCCACAGACACACACACACACACACACACACACACACACACACACACACACGCCTACTGATTTATGGGCATGACTAATTATGCTTCTTCAAAAACTGCAGTCCACACCCTTTTGGAAGTTTTCCAGACCACCAACTTCTGAGACGTGTGGGGGCGAACTGAAACCATGCTCACCCAGACACATGCCTGGAGAAGCCTGAGAAAGGAGCCCAGGAGTGTGTGCCGCGCCCCGCATCAGTCTCCCCGAATCAAGGTCACATGCTACACAGTCTCCAGATCTAGTTCCCCAGTGGGTCTTTCCCCTTAACTTGGGACTTTCTTATGTGCACACATTTAAATAGGTATAAGCTTTAGTGTTTCTGGTTTGCTGCAATATTATGAATGTAGTACGTAGAGAGAAAATCGTCCACTCAATATGGAGTCTGTGCTTCACTGAATATTTTTTGCATGAGACAGAAGTGTAAAGGATTGATGTCCTGGTGACATTTGAGCAATCATACCCACTTAATCCAGAAAAATCTCAGTGAGCTAGAGTTACACAGTCTCCCAGCACCCGGAGAAGAAAGGCCACCAAGCATCACACATCAAAGTCCCCCATTACACTTTATCAAGTAAAAAATTAGATGAATATCTCAAAATAAATTTTAGAGAATACAAAAATACCTAATAAAATGGTATTAATTTTAATATTTTGATTATTTAATACTGTAAAAGTTTCCATTTACTTATTTACTTTCATTCACCCAAACTCTTACAGCTTTTAAAGGCTGCAGTATTTTGATTAAAATCAAAATATTAAAATATTTAACATAATCCTCCCAATTATAGTATACAGCTTTTTAAATATTACCGAATTATAAGCAATTAGGTTAAAATTAACATGGCCTAGAGAGACACGTGACAAGCAAAGTGGACATGAGTCAATCAGTGTACGTTCACTGCGTATCTCTAGGACTCGGCAGGGCCAGATGCTCTGGAGACGACTCCCGGCCTTACCCCAAGGAGCTCTAATCAGTAGAGGACTCAGATTGCACCATATCATGCTTCCCTTCTGCAATTAGCATTTTGATACCCCGACCATTTGATATTGTCAAATCATGATCCTTCATTTATTGCCACTGTTACTCACTCATTTAATAATATATACAAAAGAACAGAATAGCTCACAAAGTCATACTGGACCCGCTTCAAAATACCGACTTCAATCCTGCAGAAGCTGGAGTTTTAAAATGAAAACAAAACCAAAAAATATCGACTTCAACCTAGTCTTTGCAATGTGTGAGGTCCATTTACCGTAGGTTGGACACCTGTGACAGACGTGCACAAGATTAGGGGATCAACTGTCCTGAGACATATGGAGCCATTTCTAGGTGTTTAATTTAATGTCAGAAGATGACTTGGATGCCCAAGATTTCTTGAGAAACCTTGATATTTCAGAAGAGGCATCCAAATCCTCTCATCCACAGATATGGAAACTGAGGCCTATTGAGTTTAAGTGACTTACTAAGGTCACAATTAGTGACAAATTCTGGGTTAGAATGTAATTTTTCTGACTCTCAAAAGCACTCATTTTATCAAAGTTTTAAAAAACTATAACAAAGTGAGGCAGCATGAAATATATATAATGCTAACATATAACATATATGTATTTGCATTTGGTTGTATCTCATCTTACCTCCTCCGAATTATTGAGACCTTCAAAATTGTATTTCAAAACAAACTTTCCGTTTAACATTTAAACACTGTATCACTGTACAAAAAGGTCTTGGAAACCTAAGCTTAATTTTTGGTACCGTTTCACATAGATTGTTGTTAACATGCCACAAGCTGTAGACACTTAAAAATACTGTTTAATTTTCTTTAATCCATTTCGTTTTATGGCTCTAAAGTGGCCATCTGACAATAATACAGCAGTTTCCATAAGGAATAAATTGTTACTGCTTGACAAAAAACTCTTTTTATGCTAGAAGAGGGAAATATAAAAATGTCTTTTTCATATAATTATATTAAAAAATGTGTTAGTATGTTCCCTCATATTACAGCTGTTAGAACGTTTTTTTAAGCTACTGACTTAAGAGCTTTTCTTTTCTTCCTCATTTTTTCCTAATTAATTTCAGTTCAACCAAAGTATTCTTTCCTTTTATGGCTTCTGCCATCATGGCACGGCCTTCATCAAACGAGCATGCTCATTTCTGAGCTCTGCCCTTTTAAAAAAAGGGGGTGGGAGGGACACAAAGGTTTCGAAGAAGGAGGCTTTCCCATTGGACGTCTGTCCTCACCTGGGGAGAGGTGGCGAAGTTACTAGCGCCTCCAAACATTTAAATCTCCTTTGACTCAAGGAGGGACAGGGCTGGTACCCAGAGGAATATAATCTTTTAAAGCTATTAACAGCTTCACAAACATGGCCATATAGGAAAGCATCTGGTATTAATAAATTTACTACACGAGTTCTGATAATAGTCTTGCTTTTGTTTATAATTGTTTGCCAAATACGTTTAAGAAAAGAACTAGAGTGAATTTAGAATGTTGTTTTTCTTCAAAAGATTTCTGTTCTTCTATTTTCTCATATTTATTTTAGATTTTGTTTATACTTTAAACATCCAGAATTAATGAGGTTTTCTTATGTACTTTGCAAAGTTTACAGACCATTATTTTTAATCTCTTTTTTCTTTTTATGCTTTGAATAACTGCTTTTCTTTTTAAAGAATAGGAAAGAAAAGTCTGTTTAATTAAATAATA
This sequence comes from Mandrillus leucophaeus, assembly GCF_000951045.1. Lineage (NCBI taxonomy): Eukaryota > Metazoa > Chordata > Mammalia > Primates > Cercopithecidae > Mandrillus > Mandrillus leucophaeus. The sequence continues at coordinate 2,480,268 of NW_012106697.1, read as the reverse complement.
TAGTCAAACAACTGCTCTTTTTACACTACAATCACTTCACTATTAAAAAAAGGCAAAGCATAAAACCAAACTAATTACATTTATTAAAGATCTGAAGAAGCACTGCTCTCTCTGCCAATACCTCCTACCTCCACCCTCACACCAACTGCCTGAATTTTAGAAAATCTGGAGAAATGAGGTGTCTAACACAAATTATTCAACAGGGTAGGATTCTATATAAATATATATGAGATGCATTAGTATATTTCTTACCCAAAGTATCTAAGCTCAGATAAACAGAAGTTTTTAAAAATTCATCTATCTCATTGACATGAATTAGCACTCAATTAAGACAAATATAGTGATCAGTACTGATCCAGAAGTCAATACATTGGCTGTGCTGAAATCTATTCATTCTGTGCATATAGACATGGTTTAACATTACTTCTCAGTAAATAACATGTAATAAATGTAAGAAGTTCCAGCAAAGTAAGTGATCTTCTCCTATTAAAAACAAGCAGATAATCTTCTATTACTAAAAACATAAACGCATTTTCCTTCCTTCTGAATTCAAAGACATCGATATATACATACTAGAAGTTATGGTTGAAACAGGTGAATTTTGAAAAAGCAATAGTTAAAACAATGCATATATTTTATATATTTTAAACATGCTTATGTATCAGTTTCATCCAAGTATTTTTATCTCTTGGACCCATCAAACCCATCAACCTACTAACCTACTTTCTCTATGTTTTAACAATTATTGACAAAAGATTAATATGAGTATGTTTCATCTCCTGTGGACTTGTATACACACACACGCACACACATTCGCATGAGTGTGCACACACACAGGAAACTGAAGACATAAAACAATCATTGTAATACTTGAGGTCAAAAACACCATTTAACAAAGAGCGTTTTTCTTTTCTTGTAATTAATTATATAATTTTCCCATTTCAGTTTCCACATATATATAAAGGAAGCCTAACTATGTGCTTATAATTATCGTTCAGGCTAGAATCCATTACTTTAATTATCTTAGAATGAGCAGAGAAATCTAATGTATTGGTAAATGCAGTTCTCTTAATAGAAAAGCAGATTTTAAAGGCATTTCGTTTTCGGACTAAGCTGGGCATTCCGTGTTTTCTATGTACAACCGGTATTTCATTTTGAATCACTTGAGCACATTGCAAAGTGTATGCACTATTACAAGAGGTCAAGTTTTACTCAGTGAATCGATTCAATAGAAGAAGCAGAAATTTCCACAGAGGGAAGGAAATTGCCTTAAAGTCAGCTGGCATCGTTTTGTTTCAGCTTCTGGCTCTGAGTGGTGGGACCAAGCACATACAGTGCTCTGTGCTACTCTGAAGAGCAGGAGGCTTGAAGGGCTGTTAGAAAGAGTAATGATGGAATTGTAACTGACGAGCTCTCTGTCTGGTGAGACTACTCAGAAAAGACTAACAAGATTGCAATGACTGAAAGGCCTTTGTTGTCTAGGAAAGAATGAAAGTTTTTGTTGTTGTTGTTGTTTTCCTTTTTTTTTTTTTCCTTTTTACTTCTTCACTCAAATGCTGACCTTAAATTCATAAAAGCCAGAGATTCAGAGTGACTCACTGCCTTTGATCAGATTCCCAATATAGTCTAAATAACAGATCATTGTAAAGAGTATGTAAAACAGTCTCTGTTCAAACAGTGATAAGTGCTTGAAAAGAACGCTCTGTTTACGCTATGGTGCCATCAACTCAAAACTTTGCTCAGTTGCTGATCAGAAGCCGAAGATGGCACTATAATGGAACTGAGAAAATAGGTTATATTGCTTGGATGATTATGTAGATAAAAGGAAGTAAATGAGATGATTTTAAGACTGATGGAAGACACCCCAAGTCATATTTGCAATCTGTTTTTTGACAGCTTCTGTCCTCCTTCCAAAAATCTGAATAAAATAGATTTTTTTTTTTTTTTTTTTGAGACTAGAGTTTTGCTCTTGTAGACCAGGCTGGAGTGCAGTGGTACAGTCTCGGCTCACTGCAACCTCTACCTGCCAGGTTCAAGCAATTCTCCTGCCTCAGGCTCCTGAATAGCTGGGACTACAGGTGCCCACCACCACGCCCGGCTATTTTTTTGTATTTTTAGTAGAGACGGAGTGTCATCATGTTGGCCAGGCTGATCTCGAACTCCTGATCTCAGGTGATCCACCCGCCTCGGCCTCCCAAAGTGTAGGGATTACAGGCTTGAGCCACCACACCCGGCCAAAATAGATGTTTTTCACATGCTTATAACAAAATAATTTTAGCTCAAGAAAGAAAAAAGTCTAATCTTTCTACTCATCAAGACTATCTCATTTCTTCTCTGTGAGGATTAGCTAGGTAGTTCCATCCATACTTCCTTCACAACAAGACAGAAAATACTGGGTTCTATATGACAAATCATAGAAATAGGCTGGCTATGTTTATCTTGAAAAGGTTTGGCTAAATTTTAAAACATTTAAATTTTTCCAGACACTAAAAATTCACATTAAAGCAATAAGAAATTCACTCCTTATCTCAAAAAAAAGAACTCAACCATGCATCTCTTCACAGTTGTAATTTATTTTCGGCATCATCAAATATATTTTATTAAGTAATTACATCTGTGATGCAATGGCAATTTTTGGAAATTTTTGGTGCTTTCATACGATTTTATCTTGCTTCTATAACAAATTATAAACTCTTTACAGAAAGAAACATCCTATGTAACTCCCCAGAGGCCCAGCGGAGTGATTTGCATACTCAATAAAAGAATTTGATTAACTTCTATTCCAGAAATTTCAGTCTTAGAAACCTAGAGATCTACTGGGAATGAATTTGTAATAATCTAGTACAGCCTGCTTAAAAATCTTTGTTGTACAAAAATTTTCTGCTTGTCTAACCTATAGGACTCTTGCTGTAATTTCTAACCGGCTGCTATAACATTATTAAACTTTTTGAAGTTGAGGAATCAAACTGCTGGTCAGCATTTTATAAAACTTATCAAACACTCCTTTAGGAATAGTAAAACAGACCTACCCCTTTCTATATCGAGATGAAAACATATAACTATTGGGTTTTTTATATAAATGTAGAAAAGGACATTTGTAGTTTTAATATAGAATATATTTTTAACTTTACTAAACTCAGACATTTGAGAATACTCATATATTTGCTATTTATTCCCCACTGAAGACTAGAATGTAAAAGACCAAGTAAACTAGAACACTTGAATAAAAAACAAATATGTAAAATAAGTATGTGGTATTAATATAATATGATCTAGATAAGGTTAGCTGCTTTTTCAGAAATAACTTCCACAATCTTAGCATGCTGCTACTTGGGACAGTTCTGTAAATGTGCACATGGTTGAGGACACAGGAAAAATGAAAATGCTGATAAAAAATGGACATATGTTATCTAGTCTCTCAGTATGTTAAACTTCAGCTGGAATAACTAGAAAAGAAGGAAAGGAAATTATCCTTCCCCAATTCATTCCTTATCATTCCTGGAGACTTCCCTTGAGTTCATGGGAGTAGAAATTATTTCTCCCAAAGTAGTCCTTGGTTCCGCCACTGCATATGAATGAATCATAATCAAGGTCCCTTCCTCAAGCAAGAAAAACGAACGAGGCCCTCAGCTCCAGCTCTTTTGAGCATGAAAGCAGGAATTCCTTTAAATAACTGATCAAAACAGTGCAACATCTTCTAGGTGGGTTTTGGGTTGATAAAAATGGCCTTCAGTATTTCTCAAGAAAGTCTGGTTTCTTCTAAAATGCAGTTCTATTGCTTTCCCTGAGCTATGGAAAGACTATAAATAATAATAATAAGAATAAATAAATAAAATAAAATGCCGTTCTAATCTTTGAAAAGCGAATTTCACCCTTAATTTTCTGCAACTCCCTATTTTTTCGGTTGCTAATATAAGTTAACTGCTCCTCCAATTTCATCTAATATTCTCATCAAATTGATGTATATTTCTCCTAATCAGAACAAAGATTTTGTCCTGTAAACATATTCTTCTTACCCATGTTGTCTTATTTTTCGTATACCATAAAAGTGAACGAAGTATTTAATTCAAATTCCATGTTCCAAATAGGGTTTGTCCAGGGTCTTCCTTAGCTAATCATAACAGACTGCTGGTACACTGAGTTTAAATTGTATTACATGTTTGTTTGCAACATTTGGATAATTATAAAAATCAGTGATATTTAAAATAACTAACAATGTGCCTTGTAGGTTCTTTTTACACATGTACTCGAACTTCATCCTCCCAACAACCTAATGAGGCAGGCATTTTAGAGGGGTAAAGGCAGAGGTTCATAGAAGTTACCTGCTTAAGAACATACAACAGTTGAACAGTGGAACTAAGCTGATAATTCAGGGCGTCTAGGTTCAAAGTCATGGTCTCAGACATCACTGCTTTAGCAGGCAGGCTCATACTTTTGTCATTTGGAATAATTAGATCATTGAGAGATGCATATAATCTGGTAAGTCATTTTCCCAGTGCAGAAATACACTATGCCTATATCTGAACCATTCCAACGTGACCCTCCATTTTTCCATTTAGTGCCCTTATCTTACCTCCTGGACCCTCTGCTGATACCAAGAAATCCTTGCCTTCATATTTTCTGTGCCTCATCACCCTGAATCCATTCTTCCCTTCATACATGACAAAATTTGGTATTTAATGTGAATTCAAGCTTCGAAATAACTGACCAGTAGATATTAACATTTTAATAGGAGGTAGTTCATTCACCCCAAATCAGAATAAAATTCCATTGGCATCATAGAATAATAGAAGAGATTCTTGAAAAAAGGGGCGGCCCTTCAAATGATATATCCAAGAAAATAGTCTGCCCTTTGTTAAAATCACGTCTGAAATTTTCTTATCCTTTCTCGTTGCTGATCTAGGCGGATACAACCATCCAGTTGGACAGTGCAGTGTTTTCCATCAGCAACAATTCTCCAATAGAAGAAAGAGAATTTTAAAAATGCATGCTACAACTTCCTTGTATCAGTCAGAAAATGGTTTCTATCCTGAGCATATGGGTTTGTGCTCACTGATTCCGGTTTTAAAGTCAAAGGACATACTACCTATAAAATTTTTTCAAAAATAACAATTAAAAAAAAAAAAACCCAGAACATTAGCCAGAAGCACAGTGGAACATTTACAACTGATTTATTTTTTATGAAATGTCAGTGATTGATTATGCGGTATACTATAATTTGACACTTACCAAATGCAATATGAAAGTAAAGCAATGCTGAAGATAAATAATCTAACAAAATATAATGCCTATATTGTAAACAGTCATCTTGACTTTGCAAAGATGTTCTACACATTATGGGTAAGTCAATGAGACTGACCACTTGGCTCTGCTGAAAAATCAGTTAACTATTTTAAAGTAAACATCTACCACAGGGTCAAACTGCTGGAATTTTATATTATACGATGTAATTTCCTTCCAGAATATTACATTCTGCTACTTTACATTTTTCTTAACAGGTTTGATTAACTTTATAAAAAGGTGGTCAAATACTGAGCATATTAGGTGTTTGGTTTTGATCTCCTCACTAATACTGGTTTTGTTAAGAAGCTGAGCTCCGCGGCTCCCGCAGAGAAAAAAGAGGAAAACAACTAAAGCCTCCCACAGGAGGGCCCCATCTTTCAGCAGCAGATTTGGGGACCATTCTCATTCATACTCAGTCACAGTCAAATGCCTTTTAAGGGCGTTAGTTTAGTGAGCCATAGCAGAGCTTTGGTTTTCTATTATTTCTTATTGTTAGGTTCAAGGTTCAAGGGGAACAGTAAAGGGAGAAACGAAACAGTCCTGATTCGTTATGTATACAGAATGCCTGATGGCAACTCCTAAGAAAGGTGCTTCATTCTTAGTGTTTTATGAGTTGGTTGCTGGGTTTGGATTTGTTTTAACACCACAAAGCAGGCTCATATGTCCATGCAGATAAGAAAAACTAGGTTACCTCCAGTAAATTAAAAAAAATTCATTTCTTATCATTTCTCAGCCTTTTGGCTGTGATCAAGTGAAGAAGTCTTCTTAAGTCAGGTGACAGCCAGAAATATGTATATATATATTTATGTAATAAAATAAAATAAAAATTAATAAATTGATATCATTTGTGAAGAAGAAGAGCAATGAAATTGTTTTAATGAAGGAAATTAAAGTTAATGTAGTTTCTACTAAAGGTACTTCTGAAAAAAAAAAGACTATTATCAAGAAGGACAATAGGCCAGGAGCGATGGCTTATGCCTGTAATCCCGGTACTTTGGGAGGTCCAGGTGACAGGATCACTTGAGCCCAGGAGTTCAAGACCAGCCTGGGCAACACAGTTGAGACCCTAGCTCTACAAAAAAGAAAAAAAAAAGAGAGAGAAACAATAAGATTAATTTATATTTACACATGCATAGTGAACTGAATATATTAAAGTTAAAAAAGCCTGGCCATTTACTCATATAGAATGACTTTATGAAAGTTATCTAAATTAAAGAAGTATTTTTAAAAAACTGCGCTCTTTACTACATAACATCACCAGGTACTATGAAGGTAGATGGGAAGATTTAATCACTGCATAAATGTATGCTAAAGAAAGATGTCAAAGCAGGATTTCAAAAAGATAACTAAAGTATAACAGAAGATAAACATCACATTAACTAGGGGTAAAACACAGAGGCAAGTAATGCAGACACATGGGTGAGATTATCGTCCTCCATAAATATGTAACTAAACATCAACATTTTCCAGTTCAAGTCATTTGGTAAGAAGCAAGGAAAAACAAGCATTAAAATGTTATGAATAAAAATAAACTTTCTAAAGCAGCATTTTGGAAAGTTCACATTAAGAAAACTAATTCGAAATTCAGATTTTTTTTTTTAAAAAGACCTTCAATTTTTTTTTACCCTGAAAGTAGGTTTTTAAAAAATTTCTAGTGCATGTACAATTGCAACTATTAAAGACTTTCGTCCCACAAATACTTAAGTAAATACACAAAGCACGCTGGAATTTAGGGAAGTGGACTCCTGCCCTTAATACAAAGCCCATATATACTACCTAACCTTCTGGGAGAAGAACACAAAAATGGATCTGAGTATGAGGTCTCAAAAAAAAGACAAAGGTGAGGGCTTTTTGACTAAGCCACAAACATATTCTAACTAATATAAAAGTTTAAAACTAAAAAAGCATCATATACCATAATATTAAATGACTTATATTTCAGACATAAACAATATTTAGTTTAGAAGACAAAACAACACTGAAAAACTTCCTATTTCACAAATACACACACAAAAATGCTTTTTGAACTTGAAAGTTGAATCAAAGGATTAAGTAAATGTGTTCTGTGACAGGGAAATGACAGGTTCAGAGCAGAGATTACTTTTGAGGTTTTCAATACGTTTTGTTGTTCTGTTAGATAAACTACCATAGTCTATTTTGTAAGAATGAAATGTTTAATAATAGATACACTGTTTTTTAACAATTTTAGTTCTATTATACATTGTGAAAGAGTATACAACAGTGATTCTTAAATTGCCTTTAAGGATATAGCAGCTGAATCAAGAAATGCCTCTACAGTACTATCTTTCACTCCAGCTGTGGAAGAGAGGGATGTTTGGAAATTAATTCAATGTAAAAACAAGACCATGCACTGCTGACTCACTCTGGTGTGGGTTCATCCTGGCCATAGGTTCCAAGTGAGTTTAAATGAACAGGCATTATGTAAATGGGCACTGCTGAATAAAAGGCAGCTCTCTTGTACTAATCCAAAGCCTGGGGTGCTTTCAGAGCAGGCTGGAGACAATCCCAGACACCTGGCTTTTGAAAGACCACCAGGGGAATAAGTAAAAGGGGTCCTTAAAAGCATTCTGAAACGAAATCTAATTTAAATACAAGATTTAGATATGTTTTGCTCAGCAATTTTTATAGTTTATTTTAGTTATTTAGTACAAAAATTCTCACCTTAAAGGTACTACACTGTTCTTCAGTCAGCAAATACTTAGGAATTAAAATTTAAAAAAAGACCTCAGTTGAAAACAGCAGATTTCACTTATTACTCTAAAATATACACTCTGGCACATTTCCTTCATTCCAATATTGACTTCTGCTTCTAAATATCTGGAACAGAAAATTTACAGACGTATACAGGTGACGTTTCATAACTGCATCACCTATTTAAGAAGCTGATATACAAACATTAACTAGAAAATATTTTAGAATGTTTAAATTGTCCCAGGGTAAAATACAGAGTCATTTTACATGTTTGGAGAAAGAAGCCTCAAAGACACTGTAGGAAAATGATTATGAAGTTGTTTTATTTTTTTAAGAAACAATTATGTAAGGAGTTCGACTTAATTTTTCAAACCATTTAGCTTAAATATTCCATAGCTAACAAAATTACTGTTATTAAATTTAGAAGGGAAACAACACATATTATGAGAAGTTATACCACTTAAAATAAGAGAATCTCTGAGCGTGCAAGACACAGATTTTATGCAGTGTTAGCATGTGTGTTTGTAGGTTCGTATTTCTTTAATTCTATTAAACTGGTCCATGGGGGTTACCTACTGTCACATTGTTTGAATTACTACAAAAGCCACAGTGAAGATCAACAGTGTGGTGAAGGTAATGATCTTTCACTGGCCTCTCAGGAACTGGTTGTAAAATTTATTAGGAAAGTTCTATCCCTGGCCTACATAATTTTTTGGTGAGGCAGTAGAAATTGATGCCATCTATCTAAAAGAATAAAGTGGGCAATTTAGTTATCTGAATGTTCTCAGCCGCCACAAATCCTGAAGACATTTGGTGTTATTAAAGGCACAGAAGTTTGAGTTATGGATGGGCAATTCGATCATGTATTTAATAGGTGATATGTATTAAATAGGGTGCTCTATTTTGTAAGATGAAACATAATTACAAAATGCCAGTCCTGCAGGGGCTAGGGGTTGCTGATAATCTATTACGAAGATGCATACATCCTACATACATAAAACACTTTGGAAGAGTGCTTTAACAGGAGCTAACTCTTAAAGCAAAAGAAACATACCAAAACATATAAAATATTGGACAAAAGTTTATGTCCTTTGGTCTTCTGCTCATAGATTAAATCCCTTGACTTCTCAGGAATCATTTAAATGTTGTCTCATCTGAATTTCAAAACTTTCAATAAGGGCAGGGCACAGTGGCTCATGGTTGTAATCCCAGCACTTTCGGAGGATAAGGTGGGCAGATCACTTGAGCTCAGGAGTTCAAGACCAGCCTGGACAACATGGTGAAACCCCATCTCTACTAAAAATACAAAAAAAAGAAAAAAATTAGCCAGAGACTAATTTAGTAGTCCTAACTACTCGGGAGGCTGAAGCTGGAGAATCGCTTGAACCTGGGAGGCAGAGGCTGCAGTGAGCCGAGATCGCACCACTGCACTCTAGCCTGGGTGACAGAGTGAGACTCCATCTAAAAAAAAAAAAAAAAGTATAACAAATTTAAAAAATTTATATGTAAAAAGTGTTTTGCTAACTAAAACATTATGTGTATGTCAGTGATTATTTTAACAAATAATTACAAGTTTATTTTAAAATTTGTCATTCTGAAAGAATACTCATTTTCAAACCAAAAAAATTCTGTTTCAATTTCTATAGTAACAGTAATAATAATTAACACAACTTGAGTGTTAATTATGTACCAGGTATGATTCTAACACGTTTACGTATGTAAACTCTATAAGCCTCATTACAAATCTGTCAGGTAAGCACTATTATCATCTCCTTTTCAAAGACAGTGACACTGAATCACAGAGAGGTGGTAATTTGCCAAAAGCCACACAGTGGTGGAGCTGTAATTCAAACACTGGTAGTTTGTTTTGAAGCCCACGCTCTCAACCAGTATGCTACTCCGCCCCTCAAATGTGCCATTTATATATCCATTCATTCTCTGAACATCATGCATTACACACCTTCTATAAACGAGGCCCTACACTCAGTGTCGTGTCTTTTCTGTACGATACAAGTCTAACAGTATGTGACCTTAAAGAATGATATTTATCCTGTCCACAAGACCTAACTCACTAACTAAATCATTAACTATAACTAAACTATAAATGGTAACTAAAAACATTACTAACTAAAATATTGTTCAAGGCATAGTTAATATTGATCAAATGAGTCATCCACCCTGCAACAGTAAATGGCCAGAGCTACTGAACTGCCATGTGCAGTAGCGGGGGGCGGGGGGCGGGGGGGGTCATTCCAATTGTGTCGACTCTACTCTCGGCGCCACTGAGCCATTGTCCCAGTATTCCACACGCACCCATGTGCACCCACGTGCACAAGATGTGCAAAGGCGTGTTGGCTTTCTATGGAGATGGTTAACCAAGCTACTTTTCAAATTTAGGGGTTCAGCAAACCAATTACACTGGCTCTTCCTACACTGCCCTCATGAAGACAAACTTGGCTAAGCCTTACAGTAGCAATCAACTTCAATAGACACATCACTCCCGCATCATCTGGTCTTACACCAGGGGAAAAAAACCGACAATAAGACAGTCAAAGCCTGTCCTGTGCTGTCGGTGTCTCCTCGGCAGAGGAAAAAGCAGGAGGGTCGCCTCTTAGTTACTTTCAGACGTTTTAAGTAGGCCACACTCCTATGGGTCTGTCTCTTCATTCCGGTAGCACTTCTGTGCAAGCACTCTGAGGAATCTTACTTTGATTTTAGAATTATGCAGTGGACAAATGAAAAGAATAGCACTGAAAAAAACAGCTTGCAAAACATCTCTGTGCATTCACTAGCATATAGACTTTTTATGGTTCGCAAATACATATATATATATATATATATTTTTATTTTTCTAATGAAGCAGAGCAGAGGCCTGAGGTAACAAAGGTAAAAAGGAGACTCACCTCAAGTGTTAAGTTTCACTCATTCAATAGAACATCAAGGTTTGGCCAGCTGCCACTAAAAATCTCTTTTAAAAAATCATAGTAGATTGCAAGAAGCCACTAAGAAAATTAATTTCTAACATAGTGAAAAGATAAAATACATTATGATCATGTTATCTGCCTCAAAATGCATTTTCTGAAACGTTGTCATGTGCCTGGACGAATGTAATCCTCACACCTGCAAACCCAGAGAACAGACTGCAAGTTCATTAAACTATTTGCAGTCTTTAAAGGATTTTTTTTTCCTAGAGATAATGTGTAACAAATTAAATATTTCAGTTGAAATAATGAAAATGTCAATACTTGTAATAAAACTTTTCTTTAAAAAAGGAATTAAAAAATGAAAATGAGTGAAATAAAAATGTTTTTCCCCTCCCTTTAGACATTCTTTCAATTAGAAAGGAGACCAAACTTAAATTATAGCTACCAATTAATTTTTCTGCTCTGGAAAGTGAAATAAGCATCTTTCATTAAATTGGATATTAAAACTCATTGGTTATACAAGGAATCTCCAGATTAATGGACTAGAGTTCTCCAGTTTCAATTATTTTCTTGATTTTCTAATATGCATTCAACCGCCTCCATCTCCCTGGTGGGGTTCTATCTGACCCCAAGTATTTAACTGACTGTTTCCAATATTGTGGGTCATTCAGGTGAGCTTAAGGGGCATAACCTACATGTTAAAGAGTGTGTGTGTGTGTGTATGTTTGAATTAGTAGCTAAGGAAGCTTTCCTTAGATGAAATCAGAAAGAAAGAAAAAAAATAAAGAAAGAGTGCCTACAAAAGTAGGCAGCTACCCAGAGCTTTTTTTTTTTTTTTTTTTTGCAGCCATATACATTTAGATTTGTGTTTCAAGAATCCCAAAAGAACAAGGAAAAACAAAGAATCATTTCCGCGTTAATGCTGTATATAAATTACATTTCTAATAGATGATCTATGTTTGTTTTTACTTTCATGAATATATTAATTTAAGAAATAATTCTTACTCTTAGAGATACTACCCTTAGTATCCAAATGTATTTAGTTAACGGATAAAGAGAAATTTCCCGAGACAACATAACTTGGTTATCAAGATGAACATCAAGATAAAGATAAACGTAGAGCACTGTGTTTAACTAAATTAATCTTAATTTCTGTGTAAAATTATTTTTTAGTTATCAATTTGCATAAAGTCTTTTAAAATAAGCTTTATGGTTTACAAGAAAGTGACTAAAGCATATTAATAAAAAATAGCATTTTTTTCTATTTTGTACCACCAAAGAAGCAATCCGAAAGTCAAGATTTATAATATATTACATAAAAGTCATCCATACTCCAGACATAGTTATAGAGAACTTACATACAAGAAGAATTGGTCTCAACATTTATCCATGTTATCTTTAAACCTCCTGGATAGTCCACTTGTGAAGTTGTCACCTTCCTTTCGCTGCTCGATTTACGTAACAAGCTGTATATGTGATTTTTCTCTATTTCCCATATCTCAGGTCTCATTTTCAGCCCCGGTGTCAAGTTCACGGGCAGATGATACCCATCTCCACCTAATCAAGTATAAGGGCTCTCCTCCAAACTTCATTCTCCACAGCCTTCGGTATTACCTGTCAGTCTTCCTATTTTGAAACTTCCTGGCCACACAGGCCAATATCCGTGCACATGACCTTGATGCTTTTCCAAACTCCATACCATGGCTTCCATTCCCATTCCTCATCTTTTTATTGCTTCCTAATTGAAAGCTTTACTCAAATTTTAGTCCTTGAGTCCTTGCTCTTTTATCTCTTTCCAGGGACACATTTATTCTTAAGGTTTAACCACAATTTCCTACTAAATGCACATCACCAAAACTTCTGATGTGTTTTCCCCGAACTCTTGTCACAAATCTTCAGGTCCTACTGGATATTCACTCTGACACTGCGTTGTCATCTTAGATGCATGAAGGTGGGAGCCAAGGTCTGTCTTCATCACTTTCGAGCTGTAGGTGCCCAAGTGCTGCTTCTTAGGTGCTGAATCCTTATGTGTGTAGCACATCATAGACATTGGCTGACTCCATAAATAGTTCAAGATTACTCGTCATTCTCCACTCCCATCTGACAGAAACATGAAAGTTCACTAAGACAGTGAGATTGGGAATAAATAGCTTTTTGTTTTTAACATTTATTCCCAAAATCCAGGATAAAATCTAGTAATCTTCATGGGATTCTTCCTGCCCATTCGTGCAGTCATACTCATGTGGTCACAAAGTCAAGTCAACTGTTCATGTTTATTCACGTTGGTATGTAAGCAAGAATGATTAAATGTACTCTGCATTGGGCATATCCATTTCCTAATCTTGCAGTAAGGATTCACGAAGATATACAGTCTTATTACTTTGAAACTGAACTCTGCATGTATATTTTAATACCAGATCTTTACCACCCTGGTAAATGTTTCTGGGTAGCAGAAACATATCCATCAAGATATTCTGTTTCTCACTGTTTTTAACATGGTCTTTGCACATAGTAGGACTCAATTAGTAACTCTGTGAAAGTACGAATAAATAATTTTAAATTCAGCCAGGAACTTTACAGTTTCTCAGTTTCTTAGATGCCTTGATTACCAGTGCCCAAAGTAATCAATAAAAACATTTTGAGTATAGGGTTGTTCTCCAACATAATTTAGAAAACTGATTTCTTAAATAGTATTTTGTGCATTTGGTTCACAAAATCTTATCACAATCAGGGAAGTAATGAACCCAAATTTCTGTAAGGTTGAGTACTAAACAAAGGATACATGGTAGCTACTCAGAAACAGCCTAAAGCAGCAAACCAACTACATCTTTCATGAAATATCTCCTTTGGTACCGAATTAGATATTGTTTTGTATTGCAGACTTTACTGGACACGTCTTATCTCACTTAGAAGACTGACAACTGCTTGCAGTCTTTCCCTCTCCGCACAGTCCTGACTGTGTACTTACTAGGTCTGTGGTTCACCCTTCCTGAATACACATTCAGTGTTAATGCCAGATTAACATGTGTTAGTAAATACAAATTCAAATTTATACAAACTGAAATGATATCCTATGGAGAACCCATGTACACCACGACAGACATTTCACAAAGAGCTAAATAAATATTTATAATGGTGCAGTATAAAAGCCAATTTAGATGTCTCTGTTAATATTTTTAATTATGTCAGCTCATGAATATTTTATATCAAATCACTTCTTTCTCCTTGCCAAATGAAAACGATCATAACATAAGACCTCTTTTGAAGTCAAAACAGACCCTTTCCTAATAAGGTATGATAAAGAAGAAAAAAAAATCAAAGATACAGAAAATTTAAATATTTTCTATATATTTGTAGTAAACCTAAGCACAGTTTATAAAAATCAGTTATTAAGCTATGAAAATTCATTTAAAACTATTTAATAGTCTTGTGATACCAGCTTAGCCACTTTTAGTAAGACTTTTGCAACATACTATTTATTAAACTTCTGTTTTTTATCTAAATGTTCTAAAGTCAAACACTCAAATGATGAGAACCATAGTCTTTGGTGTGGAAAACACACGTGGCACTGAACTATGTTGTGCATTACAACCAATCGATCTGGGTTATAAATTTTAAGTTAAAAAAAACTACCCAGGAGACTGCGGTACGAGGACTGCTTGAGCCCAGGAGTTCAAGGTTACAGAGAGCTATGATCGTGCCACTGCATTCCAGCCTGGGCAACAGAGTGAGACCCTGTCTAAAAATGAAAACAATAAATTTGTGGAAAATAGAAAGGCTGCTAAACACGTTTTTAAAAAACAGAAATAACACTTGGCTCAAACAAGAAAAAAGAGAAAGAGGTTTCTATTAGGGAAAGGGACTGAAAGGAGAAGTAGGAAAATGCTGAACGTATAATATGACTAGCTCCCCAATTCAATCTCGGGCTAATCACAGACTAATTAAATGTAACAGTATCTAATAACTCAGGGAGACATTATGCTTTTTAATTTATTAAACATACTAATTTAAAAGTTCACATACATTTACTTATGTGGTATTAATATATTGTTGTGTTCCTGCCTTGTTAGCTGAAAGCTACTTTTCATTCTGTTGGAAGCAGGCAATACTTACTGTAAAAATGTTATGGGTCAGAACTCAGTGAATTAAAGGTATTTTTCAAATTTATTAATAAAATTTCTTTGATTTTTAAAGCATGTACTGACCCTGATGATCATTCTACAATAGCTGTTATGGGTGTAACATTTAATTTTGCCATGCAAAACTACCGATGATGTCTTTTAAATAGTAAGAAGCATCAAAAGTCTCATTAGATAGTTTTAATTGGAAAGAAAAAAAGCTCACTTAAAAATATTTCATGTACCAGCTCAACATAACACATGTACATCATCACTGAAATTTTACTTTGCCACTTAACATTTTCTATGATTTATCTAATGAAATTAGCTAATGTGATTTTATTATTGCAATTTCTGCTATAAATCTTACAGGAGCGTTGTGGGTTTTTTTCTTTTTACTTGGAAAAAGATCAAAATGCTTGTAGATTTCAGATTGCTATTAGATGTAATAATTATACACTAAACTAATTACCACTAAACCAAAACCTGACTTACAACTAATTAAATTTTATTACATCATCATAGAGTGTAGGCTTTCAATTTAACACAGAACACAACTATAAACACAAGAGTCTATCGGCCTGTATATTTATTTCAAGTAAAATGTGTAGATCAGATTTATAAAGTTTGAACTTGGCAGGGTTTGTAAACCCATTCGTCAATTTCACAAATCTGCTAATTTGCCAACTTCTAAGGAGAAAGAAAGGTGCTACTTGCAAAGCAAATACACTGGATTCCACCATAATAATTTAGACAATAGCTAAATGCATATTATATAACTATGTCATAGAAGAAAGTATGAAATGCCATGAAAAAATCATTTATTTTCAGTTCAGAGGTACATTCTATTTGTGACATCACTTATTCTGAGATTACCAACATACAAATTGCCAAGTCCTAGTTTCTTCTGCGCAAAACAAGTAACAGCATGTATGTTATCTTAAAGGAATGAAAGACGCATGAAACACAGAATCCTTAGCTGAAATGAAAGTGCCAATTTGTTTACTGTTTAAGGAACCAATGCAGATTAAATGGCAAAATCAATTGCAATTTAGTAGGCATCTCAAAATAGTGGCAGAATCTCCATTTATTCTTCAGTGAAGGTACATTTAAATTTGTCATTCACAACAATCGGAAACTATAAGCGATTCACTTTATAAACTTTAATTTTATAAAAAATGTTTACTTTCTACCAGATGGTAAGATTAAATTACATAAACACTGTCAGCAAGTTGAATCCTCAGATGCATTCATTCCCACCACAGAAGCTTCAAAACCTGTCTATAATTTTGTTACTGATGTTTAGAAACAGCTGTAGATGACAGAGCTACATGCTATATACGTCAGCTTTAAAGGATTAAATATTCTTAACCCCCACTGGAGAGGTCTGTTGCTGTTAACAAACGCCAATGTAAATTACACCGGAAGTTATTACTCTAGTAGAGATATTTCACACTAGGTTATTTGGTAAACAAAATGGTCAAGAATCATATGTTTTTCATTATTACTGGAAATTCTGTTTGACTTGGGCAAAAGAAAGATTTTAAATTCACAGCACTTTCTGATAATAAATATAAGATAAATTCGCTTCTAAAAAGCTCCTCACATATATCTTCATTAATATTTTAGGTGGTAGTAAATTATATATTTTTCTCTTCAGAAGAATTCAGTCCATCTCAGGAGACTTCTTTTCCTTGTGCAGATTTTTACTTGAATTTTTGGGAGAATCCTGCTGTCTCTCCCATTAGTGTTTAAAAGTATCTTTACAATAAATGTTCAAAACTGATGGTAGAAACAGCAGGATCTTCTGAAATGCTATACCCCAAATTTTGTACTCAGTTAAACTATCTAAGGGAATAGAACCAGCCTGACTCGCCAGACTGTAGGCTTCAAAAATCACTTGGTTTATGAATTAATCTCATTAATTTTCAAGAACCACAGATTAATAGTGGTCAAATGTACAGATCTTAGACGATGACATTCATTCACACACATACACGTGTGTGTGTGTGTGTATGACATGATTATATGACATATATCTGTTCATACACATTTTCCCCCATATAACTGTCACTTTTAAACAGTCACTTTGGACCATGTGAATGATGTTTTTAAGCCTGTAAGTATACATATAAATGAATGTTCTAAAAAATTGGACAAATACAATTAATTACACGCAGTGTGTTATTTTTTCAGAACATATAAAATGAAATTTTTTCAGAACATATAAATGAAAAATGGCCAACATAAATGAAGAGATAAAATGGGCTGACCGTTGAGCAGCACTAAGAGATACCCACTTAGGAGAAGAAAATTCAACACAAATTTCCAAAATTAGTGTAATTATCCATACTTATAATTCACGTTCATTTAAAGTTACATCTTAAACTTGTATGTACAGCATAATAACTTCATGAAAATGACTATGGTGGGGATAAGTCTCAATAGCACATCAACAACAAGAGACTTTTAGAGATGCTGAAAGAGACTTGTAAGGTGAAGTGTTTAATTTCTTTTAACAGAAGCTAATAGAAGTATCAGCAGAGGTTTCATAGAGATCCAGGAGCTTAACACAAAGCCTGGGTGAAAAAGAAATAAATCAATAATTGGAGAAAACGAAGGCTAGTTTCCCAGAGAGAAGAAAATACATATGTAGACCGGCACGGTGGCTCATGCCTGTAATCCCAACACTTTTGGAGGCCGAGGCAAGAGGATTGCTTGAGCCCAGGAGTTTGAGATCAGCCCAGGCAACATAGTGAGATCCAGTCCCTAAAAAAATAGAAAAATTATCCAGGCGTGGTAGCACATGCGTGTAGTCCCAGCTACTCGGGAGGCTGAGGTGGGAGGATTGTTTGAGCCCCAGAGGAGGAAGCTGCAGTGAGCTGGGATTGCGCCACTGCAGTCCGGCCTGGGTGTTGCCGTGAGAGCCTGCCTTGGGAAAAAAAGAAAAGAAAATATGTATGTGATTAAAAGTGAAGAGTAGAGTGAACATAGCTTTGGGGTCTAGTCCCCTTAGTTTGTAACTACATGTAACTCACCTAGCTCTAATCGAGAGGTGTGACAGGATGAACAGAAATTCAAGTTTCTCCTTTTTACTAAATATCATTATAATAATATCCAAATTTAATACAGTGACTAATATTCTGTATCATAAAACAATTACAGTTCTACAAGGGAATTTTATTTGTTTATTTATTTATTTAAGACAAGGTCTGGCTCCGTCACCCAGGCTGGAGCACAGTGGCATGATCTCAACTCACTGCAACCTCTACCTCCTGGGCTCAAGTGATCCTCCCACCTCAGACTCCTCAGCCTCCCAAGTAGCTGGGACTACAGACATGCACCACTATACCCGGTTAATGTTTTTTTTTAATATTTCATAGAGACGGGGTTTCACCATGTTGCCCAGGCTGGTCTCAAATTTCTGGGCTCTAGCAATCCACCAGCCTAGGTCTCCCAAAGTGCTGAGATTACAGGTGTGAGCCACCACACCAGGCCTACAAGAAAATTTATATGTAATTTTTAAATTTTTTTAAGACTCAGGTCTACATGAGTATTCTTTTTTCTTAATGTACCACTCCCCCCATTCTTTATCAAATTCTATATACTGTTATGCCTCCTGAATCTAATTATACATTTAGACTAAAAATTAGCATAATCAATATACTGAAACAAGGCATTTCATATGTATTTAATACAAGAGAAAATATTTATTTCAACTTTGTTATTCATTCAACTTTCTACTAATTACGTAAAATTTATACTTCTAAGCCTAATGAGATGAAACAAACCTTTTGCAGTTTTTAAAAGGAAAAAAGGCATCCGTTTTGATAAATGTCTTCATTTTGTACACCAGATGTCTTTCCCTATCCTCTCATGCTTTCTGATTTTATTTTTGTAAGTGTGAGAAGAGTGAAAATGCCAGCCATTGTAATCAGTTAGCTTGAGCCCCAGCAAAGATTACACAGCAAGATGTTATCTTAGTGGTTTTACATAAACACTGCATTTGAAGTACACAGAACTTTTTGAGACCCACAGCTAACCATGGAGCACACTAAAACCCACATTAGATTAACTCTATCTTATAGGTAGCCCACTTCAATAATCTCATTTTAAACCCAACACAGACTGTCATCCACAAAACAACTTAGCTAAAATTCTAAACATAGCTTGCTGCTTCTCTTTACCTTTATGATATTCTAAGTCTTTAAAAGAAACCCAAGAGTTTAACAATTACAATAAATAATTTCACAAGAGTAAACATTTGGATTTTCTTTTTAAAGGCAGCAGGAATTTGATTAGAAATACTGTCAAAATCTCGCTTGTAATCCCAGCTACTCGGGAGGCTGAGGCAGGAGCATCGCTTTAACCCGGGAGGCAGAGGTTGCAGTGAGCTGAGATCGCACCACTGCACTCTAGCCTGGGCAACAGGGCGAGACTCCATCTCAAAAAATAAAATAAAATAAAATAAAATAAATGTCAAAATCTATCATAAAACTACTCAAAATATTACCTCCACACTATGGGCATGTTTGCTAAATGTAATGTAGTTTCGGGTGAATTGACCCAAAGATCCCCTTGGCAGCTGCAAAATGATACCCAAATCTACACCAGTTGATGATGCCATTAAAAAT
>NW_012106697.1:2447401-2460077 GCF_000951045.1 Mandrillus leucophaeus | reverse complement strand
CTAGTTTTTTTTGGTAATTTTTTAGTAGAGACGGGGTTTCACCATGTTAGCCAGGATGGTCTTGATCTCCTGACCTCGTGATCCGCCCGTCTCAGCCTCCCAAAGTGCTGGGATTACAGGCGTGAGCCACCGCGCACGGCCATAAACATACATTTTTAAAACTGCTTTTACTGGTCAGGCGCGGTGACTCACGCCTGTAATCCCAGCACTTTGGGAGGCCGAGTGGGGTGGATCACGAGGTCAGGAGATCGAGACCACGGTGAAACCCCGTCTCTACTAAAAATACAAAAAATTAGCCGGTCGCGGTGGCGGGGGCCTGTAGTCCCAGGTACTCGAGAGGCTGAGGCAGGAGAATCGCTTGAACCCAGGAGACGGAGCTTGCAGTGAGCCGAGATCACGCCACTGCACTCCATCCAGCCTGGGCAACAGCGCGACACTCCATCTCAAAAAAACAGAAAACAAAAAACTGCTTTTACACCTGCCCTGCTTCATCCCCCATAAAAGAGTGAAAGGGGAGTTACTCAGTGTGCATTTTAGGTTTCTACCCAATTTGCTGCATGCTACAATAACAGAATAACCTAAGGGACCCATAGAAGGGAGATACATATTTTCTAACAGTCCCAGAGTTCCTGATGGCAAGTTGGTTTTCTAAGTAGTATAAGGAGATACCTGCTTAGCCTGTTCCTCCCAGCTGATGACTGACTATGTGTGCCTAAACCTCAGTTAGTCACTGACTCACACAGCTCTCTAGCAGGTCAGGAATAGGATGGGACATGTAAGAAAAATTTGCTAGGATATGAAACCACAGAGGCAGTCACAAATCAGAAGTCAGCTTGCTTATCAACCCGAAGTCTTTCCAAAGTGAGAAGTGAACATAGGTCAAATAAAAGAAAATGATAAAGTAACTTTTGAGTTCTCAGCAAATTCCTAAATATAATGCATAATCTCAGCCATAATGCATCCTTACAACATAGCTGGAATGGAACTCCTAAAATAATAAGTATTGACCGTATAATCAATTCACCACCCACCAGTAAGTCCTGAGGACAAATGAGGGATCCGAGTTTCCCTGGAGTAGACGATGCTTGAGAAGGGACTTGAAGGATGACCAGATTTCAACCAATGGCTTCTAACCCTGACTGTGCCTTACAGTCACCAGGGAGGCTTTTAAAACTTACTTCCTATGTCTAGACATTCTGAATTAATTAATTTGGGGCAAAATCCTGACATTAGTGTTCTCTGCAAGGTCCCTAGTGATTCTAAGATGGAGCTATGGTTAAAAGTACTGAAGACACAAAGAGTGGAGAGGACGATCTCATTTCCAAAATGGGAAAGAATAAAATATTCAATGACAGAACAGCAGAACTTCTACCTTCAAGGAGGTTAAAATCCTTGAGGGGAAAAAAGCAAACAGCGACTCTAGAACTAGCGGTCTGAAGTAGGTTTTTAGAACGCTAGGGGGACTTTTACTCATTTGCTCATTCAATCAATGAATATTCATCCAGGACTATGTATGAGGTGCTATGTCCTGCAACCAGTTAAACAGAGGGAAACAAAACAAACAAAGTCCCTGGTTTCAGGGGCATGACAATCAAGTGGAAAAGAAAGACACATATCATGTCTTCTATGTTTTATGTACTGTTTTAAGCAAGGGATGACAGGATCCTCTTTGTGTTCTTAAAAGATCACTGTGAGGCGTGGAGAATGAGTTGGAGGAGGAGCTCCACAGAACGTCCATTAAGTCAACATGGAAGCCAGCATGCAAATCCAGTCCAGATGCCACAGGAGCTTGGACTAGAACGGCAGGGGTGGAAGACAAATGGAAGCATGATGATTTTGAGACACTTAGAAAGTAATATTAATTAGACATTGTGATGAGTGGGATTGAGGTGGAGAAAGGGCCAAGGACCTGTTCAAGGTTGCTGGCTTGGTAATTTGATGGACAGTTCCTGTCCTGTACTGAATTTGGGCCACCCAGGAAAGATGAGGTTTGTAGGAAAAGATGACAGATCCAGATCCACGTTAGTTTGGGGAGCCTGAGACATATGCAAGGGCATATGTGAAACGGTTCAGTGTACCCAGGATGACCGCAGGTGCCTGCTGGCTCCGGATGCTCCAGTTAATGCTAGTTGTCCTGGCATCCTGTCATTTGGTGACTTGGTGCTGACACTCTCACAGGGTCCCTGATTGGATGCTAAGTTAGAAGGTCCCCCTGGAAATTCATCTCTGGAGCTAGAAGTTTCAAGTGGAGTATTTGTGAACTGCCTGTTTATGAGTGAACACTGAAGCCGTGGGAATCCATGACACTGCACCAGCTGCGACAGTGGATACAGTGTGAAGGCAGACGGTGTAAGGGCTTGTTTCTGAGGAACCCCAGTATTTGCAGACCAACTAGAAGAGGACAGATACCAAGAAAGTAGAGAGGCAGTTGCTGAGATGTCACAGAGCAAAGGAAATCAAACTCTTCTTGGGCAATGATGTTGAGATCAAACTCAAGGACAATTGAAAAGTAGACTCTGGGTACAGCTACACATTCCTCCTCAGTTGTGCCACACTGCAATAAGAGGCTCTGCCTGTAGGATCTCTAAATTCCTTCCTACTCCTAGAACCCTTGACTTCTAATAAACTAAGAGTGCAGCATGAGGTAAATGCTAAAGAGATGTATAAACACTAGAGCAGCATGGGGGCAGAGAGAGAGAGGGAGATGAGTACCTCATTCTACTGAGCCGATCAAGGACAATTTCACAGAGAATGTTTAACCTGACACAGAAAGTGGGAAGACTCGTCCTGTGCTTGGAAATGCTAACTAAATCCCCTTGTGTGAGGCACACTGTGTCTAAGAGATGGGAGGTGGGGCTGGAAGAGGCCTGGCCAGACCAGGAGGTACGGACCTCGGCTTCCACGCTGAGTCTGGGCTTCTTCGTGACATGATCGGTTCAGGATTTTAGGAGGCATACTCGCCAGGGGCAATCTAGACAAATGGATTGGAGAGACGAAAGACGGGTGGCAGGAAGCCCAGTCAGAAGACATTGTGCGCAATTAAGATGAGGGATGAGAGCCCTCGAGAGGAAACTGCCAGTGAGGATGGAAAGGAGGGGCGGGGACCAGAAACTCTGTGAAGTGAGAATGAGCAGGACGTGATGACTGATACGCACAGGTAGTGAGGGATGAAGCTGTCTTGAAGATGGCTCTTAAGCTTCCAGCATGTGTGAACAAATGGCATAATGGGATAATGTGCAAATACAGGAGAAGGGGCAGTTTTGCTCCTCAGGCCTGAGACAGGAGTGACTGCTATGGTTTGAATATTTGTGTCCCTCCAAAGTCCATGTTGAAAGTTAACCTCCAGTGCAACAGAATGAAGAGTGGCCTTGTGACGGCAATTAGGCCGTGAAGGCTCTGCTCTCATGGATGGAATCAGTGTCACAAAAGGGCAGGAGGGAACTAGCTAGGCCCTTTTTGCCCTTCTGTCCTTTCCACAATGTGAGGACACAGTGCCTGTCTCCTCTTCTGCAACCTGAGGACACAGAGCTTGTCTCCTCCAGAGGATGCAGTATTTGAGGCACCATCTCAGAGGCAGAGGCAAGGTGCTGGAGCACTGAGTCTGCCAGCTCCTCGATCTTGGACTTCCCAGCCCCCAAACTGAAAAATAAATTTCTACTGTCCATAAACTATCTAGTCTCAGGTGTCTTCTCATAGCAGCAAGAACAGGTTAAGAGAGTGTCCAGAATATCAACTTGGAAATGATGAGGTTGAGATGGCATTGGAACAAACCCCACCCTATACATTGCTCTCTCTGCCTTGAGCTCGAGTGCAGTTTGCATTCCACATCTTCAGACTTAATCCCAGCTCACAGGGTCAGTTCTGCTGTCTAATTAGTACACATTTCTTTGGAGCTTCTAAAATACATGTCTTCTTCTATGTTTGTACCCCTTTCTTCACAGAGCCTAAGCCAATGTTGGGCTCATAATAGGTGTTTAATAAATGATAACTCTGGATACTTTAGAGCTGAAAAACAAAAAGGACTTATTTTCACTGGAGCCAACTAACATTTCAAAGACAAATGTTTAAAATGTGCTTTTCAGCAACACATTAAGCAATTCGCCAGGTGTGGTAGCTTGCCTGTAATCCCAGCAACTCAAGAGACTGAGGCAGCAGGACTGCCTGAGCCCATGAGTTTGAGGACAGCCTGCACAACATAGCAAGACATTGGTTTTTTGTTTTTGTTGTTGTTTGTTTCTTTAAAAAAGAAAGAAATCCATTGAACTATCTAATATGTTAGTGGATGTATGTTTGCATCTTTCTTTTTTTTTCTTTTTCTTTTGGACTGAGCCTCACTCTGTTGCCCAGGCTGGAGTGCAGTGGCACAATCTCGGCTCACCGCAACCTCTACCTCTGGAGTTCAAGTGATTCTCATGCCTCAGCGACCCGTCCCAAGTAGCTGGGATTACAGATGTCCGCCACCACACCCAGCTAATTTTTGTATTTTCACTAGAGACAGGGTTTCACCATGTTGGGCAGGCTGGTCTCCAACTCCTGACCTCAAGTGATCTACCTGCCTCGGCCTCCCAAAATGCTGGGATTACAGACATGAGCCACCATGCCTGGCCTGCATCATATATTTTTAATATTTTTAGATTATATTTTTAATTGACAGGTGTATGTATCTATGGGGTACAATGTAATTTCACAATCCACATGTATACATTACAGAAGGATGTACCAGGCTAGTTAGCATTTCCCTCACTTCAAATATTTATCATTTCTTTGTGGTGAGAACATTTACAATCCTCTCTTTTAGCTCTTTTGAAATATACAATAGGTTATTATTATAGTCACCTTGCTGTGTAACAGGTCACTAGAGCTCATTCCCACATCTAAATGAAACTGTACCCTTTGACCAACGTCTCCCCTTCCCCACACCCCACCCCAGCCTCTGGTAACCGCCATTCTACTCTTCCATGACTTCAACTTTTTAGACTCCACATGTAAGTGAGAACATACGGTATTGGTCTCTCTGCATGACACATTTTTAAAAGAAACAAACAAGACAGATCCAAATGCTAATTCTGTTAATGAAACTGAAATAATTTTTACTACATTCAAGATTGTCTTGTAATTTTTTCTACTCAATAAATCAATATACTGAAAATTTACATTATAAAATTTGGACACAACATTTCCATAGACATTTTTCTGGAATCTCTAAATCTTTAAAGAGAATATTCTCGTTAGATCATTCTAACAGTAACATGGAAAAAGGTAACCATTTATTTTCTTTTTAAAAAAAAGAACCAGAATATACTTAGAATGCTGACCCTGTCAAGGTAGATTTTTTCCCCCCACAAAGCATCCCTGTTATCTGGCATCACTAGCGGACGTGTCTAAATAAATTTTTTATCTCTCGAAATGTCAAAATCTTTCCATCTTTTTCATATAAATTTTGGAAAATGCATCACACACATTACCCTCTTAAGTGGCTGTGGACCATCAGTATGAGTGTTCACTATGTTATTGCTATTGTGTCGCTGCTCCCTGGATAAGACATCACACACTGTCACTTCTCCGGCCATCCACGGGCTGGACTGGAACAGCCTCTCAGCTCCTCTTCCCCTTGAGCTTAGCGCTTCTAATGGGTAACTCGGCAAGCCAGGGATCAATGCTGCTAAGAATTATTCATTAATTGAAAGTAAGATTCTAGGTGACAGCCCAAATACAGCGCAGGAGCTCTGTGGCTGCACTGTGGTCATTCTTCCCTAAATGAGAGCTCCTGTTCCCAGCATTCTGATGGCTGGAAAGCATGTGCCACCATCCCGATACACACACACACACACACACACAGAGTCATACACACTATCCATTGCTCACTGCACACCTGGCCCCACTAGGGCCTCCCTTCATCTTCACAGCCACTCCACAAGAGGGTATGTTTAACATCTCAATTTCATGGTTTCCAAAGCGACTTCATGGTACAGATGGACTTAAATTTTAGTCTCCAAGTTCAATTCCAACACCCTCCACAAAACCATAATGGTAAGCACGACGTTCACTATGAGGTGCCGATGACAATGACTCCAACAACTTAAGACACTACTGCCATCACCATCTCCACAGTGTCTGCTGCGTGGGGGCCCCAGGCCAGGCACCTGGCAACAGCAACACCACCAGCCATCGTTACAAACCCCATGTTCAGATGAAGAAATAAGGCTCAGAGACGAGGCAGCTTTGCCCTAGGTCACACAGCACATAGACATGGGATTTGAGGACTTCTCTAATTTCAGAGCCCAACTTGGTCACCACAAAGTAATGAAAACCAGTGTGCTAGGGGAATTTTATTGATCTTTTTATTATTTTAACATAACGGTTAAGACTTATTCCAATACATCATGTTTAACATTAGATTTTCCTTTCTTAGAGAATTTAGTGTCAGTATTCAGGCAACATTCAAATGCTAGCAAAAACATCCCAATATAATTTAGTTCTAGCTGGCCACTGGAGCTCTGCTCCAAACAATAGGTGTATTAAGAGTGTCAAGAGCTGAGTATTGACTCTGGGAGGCAGAGATGGAGAGATAAGCAGACAGGGATGGGCAAGGACAAAGGATAGACCTAAGTGCTACTGCCACTTAACCCGTTCCCTCCCTGCCATGAGTAATTCTTACAGGAGGCCTGCTGGCAGCCTGGGTTTCTGCTCTAAAGGAGGAAGAAGTGTACTGCAAACTGAAAACATTTTCTCCTCCAAAATGGGTAGAAAAGGATGGCATTCAAGATTACTCACAATCTGGACCCAAGCTCTCTCTCCAACCCTTCCTGGATTTCTCCATGCGGGAGCCTCTGCTGGAGACCTACTGCTCATTCACAGTCTCCCAAATCCGTCACGCAGATCTCCGCGTCTACATCACAGGTTGCAAACTGGTAGCCCAACTGCCAAACCCAGGCTGCAGACTTGTTTTGTTTGATTTGTGTGCTTTGTATGTTGTGTGGTTTTTATTCCCCCAATGAGCTCACATTTGAAAATCTAGAGACTTCACACAATCCATCTTCTGGCATTTCTTGAGAAATCTCACAATCTGGCAACACTGGGTTTCACCCTCACATGGCAATGACTAGTCTAGAGGCGCGACGTGGCTTCTCCTTTTGGAGAAAGCGTGTGCCCTTTAGTTCACAGCCCTCACCACTCCCCATGTGTCTCTGACTCTGAGGCTATGTCAACATTGTTTACCATCAAACTTGCTCCGTTGTTTTTCTAACAGTGAAAAAATATTTCTCTGTACCAATGTTTCTTTCAAAAGTGGAAAAAAAAAAAAGACAAAGAGAACTACATATTTTAAGAAATATGGGAGGACACATATCTTGGTAGACGTGAAAATGTAATATGCAAATAAACTGGCCAAATTCACTGATCTGCGCTACCTGTTCAGGAAGTCAGGCTTGCCATTGTTGATTTCTCAGCTGTCTATTGTGTTTCCCTCTCCTGGAATGCCCTTACCTCTCCTGGTCAAATCCTTGTCTCTTTCCAGAGACCTACAGTCTCCAGCCACATCTTTTGTCCTCACCTAAATGCTGGCAAGTCTGTGTTGGTACTATCTATTTAACATGAATCACAGGAGATCTTAACACAATAGAACCATAGACTTTTAGAACCTGAGCAGTCGTAGGTGATGACCTAAGTCCAGAGGCCACAAACCTTTTGTGGAGAGGAGCTATTCTCTAGTGAGGACACTTGACATTGATGTAGAGTGAGGGAAAATTTCATTCCTGCATCAATTATTTACTGTTGGACTCTTCAGGGCCAGGCACTGTGTCAGCAGCTGAGGCTCTACTGAGAACAGGGAAGAAGGGTCTTTGCCTTCACAGGGGGTTTTTGTGGGCAAGCGTGCAACAAACATTTTGCCAAGTTATTCCACAGGGAAGGAGGCAAATGGTCAGCTTTTGTTCTTCTCAGGGCACTGGCTTCCAATGCCCCACTTTGCTGGGTGTCTCCGGCCTTGAGTGGTTGGGGGAAAAGGATAAGCCACGTGTTCCTACTGTCTCAGTTCACTACGTTTCGAAACATTTGTGAGCCCCAGGGCCCCTCTGTTATTTGTTAGCAGTTAAGGCTGCAGGACCTTTGCAATGTCTCAGAGTTTCAAGGCACTGCTACTGTCTGCATGCTGCAGGAAGGGTGCATGCTAGACCCATTAGTTTGCGTACCCCCTTCAGTTCTCTGACATTTCAAAGATCCATGGGCTATTCACATACGATCTGACCAAAGTAGTAATTCTTCTATTACCTCTCCTGGCTTTCTTAGTAACTTTAATTACTGCCAGTTACCTCTTTATGTCATGCCTCAACTAGAAACGAAAGCTCCCTGTGACTCTAAGATCAGGCCTTATTTCTTCCCATCTTTTCCAGGACACAGTCACTTGGACACAAGAGCATGGATGAAACACATGGGGCTGGATTTAAATGAATTGAGGGAGAAAAAATGGCTGTATCAATAAAGCACACACTATCAATGAAGACATACGTTCAGATCAGAGCAGAAATTTATTGTATTTATATTGCCTCGTAATTTTTATAGGTTCAGTGGCAGTGGTTAATATTAATTTCTAATAATTTAAATAAGATAGGAGAAAATCTTAAGTTTTGACTGGTAAAAACTGTATTACTCCCTGAAAAATTCTCAAAAGTTTCCCTGAAATCATCATTTTTCACATTTTGGCTTTACATCTGATGCCTCACCCTGCCCTCTCGTTCTCCAAAGAGCAGTCGTCAGACAACATATATTCTCTAGAACCTCAAGTAAGGAGAAAACAAAAATAACTGCATTATAAACAACATCCTTTACAACTAAATATTAAAGTTAATAGTTGTATACAATTTTCTAATCTCAGAAAATATCGTTACCTATTTCTAGAGATACCCAGTCTTACTGTACATGAAGACAGAAAAAATTATGATGCTATAAAAGAGAGATACGGCTGGGCATGGTGGCTCACATGTGTAATGCCAGTACTTTGGGAGGCTGAAGCAGGAGGATCACCTGAGCCCAGGAGTCCAAGTCCAGCCTGGGCCACATAGACCCTGTCTGTAAAAAAAAATTAAAAATTAAAATAAAAAAAATATTTTAAAGAAGATAGGCTGTTCTAAACAGTTTACAAATTTAACATTTATTAAAGTTTATATATGGCCACAGTTTATCATTTTCTTGTATAAATACTATGACTGTAACTAAATATGTTGAATTTTTCTACAGCGTTAAATCACTGTACATTTAAGTGCCTATGTGACATCAGTTATTCTCCAACTTGGAACATCAAATTAAATGTAAGGGTTTAATACATTTCTCTCTAAAACATATTTTAATGGGGTTTTTTAAAAGTAAAAAAAAGCTATCATATTTTGTCTACATTTCCAATTATGGCATCACTTTAGAAAAACGATGGATATAACAGACACTGGGAACTACTAGAGTGGGGAGGGGAGAGGGTTGCAAACTTAACTGCTGGGTACTATGCTCACTGCCCAGGTGACGAGATCATCCGTACCCCAAACCTCAGCATCAGGCAACATACCCATGTAACTAATCTGCCTGTGCACCCCTGAATCTAAAAGGAAAGTTGAAATTATTTTAAAAAAGAAAAGAAAAACAATGATTCACAGAAGTGTAGCAATCACTTGCTTCAGCGGCGCGTACCTCCACAAAAATGCACTTGTTCTGGAGAAATTGTTAAATTTTCAGTGATTTTTTTCTGCATATTAGTTAAACCAAAATTGTTGTGTTTTAACATTTGCAATTCTTCCTGATAACCACTGTCATAATGACTCGAAAATTAACAGATTCATCATGGGTCTATACACAACATAGTCCTGGTCTCCTTTAACGTTCCTCTATCACCAACATTCATAGGAAGTGAGTTGCACAAAACACATGTACTTGTAATTACATTTGCAAAAAAAAAAAATCCTCAAACAGCTGTGGAGACAGCAAAGATTAGAATCTGATAGTGGCTTAGAATAATGAAGAAAGGGATTGTAAGGGTTCAGCTACAGAGCTGATGAAAGATGGAAGGAAAACCTGCTCTTCAAAATCCTTAATCTGTATTACTTCTAAACTCTAAATTGAAACACATATATTCTAAGAATCTGAAATAATAAATGATGAGTAATGTTTCTCGACCAATGATTTAAGATATGTATTAAACCTTGTGTTTTACTAGCAATAAATTCAAAATTTGTATATTATTTACCTAAAATGTTTGAAGGTCTTATTTAAATTATTCTTCTTCCAAAAATCTCATAAAATAATTGAAATTTGGTTACATCTAGCTCATTTCTAGGCAGTATTATTTATTTCTTAACATTACATTTTCACCAATTATGAAAGTCTAGAGTCCTTGATGAAGACTTGACTAACCAGTCATACTGAATTGATCATAAAATAATCTTTTAAATAGTTTCCTTATTATAAATAGTGAATAACAGAAAATAATTTTTAGTATCATATATCTTTACTACAGATATAAAATCTTTAAGATGATGCAGAACAGGAATATGACAATTATAAAGAGCCATCTTTTGAAGTTGATCATATGCTTCAATGAGTAAGTACACAGACACCAAAATTATTTATATTGTAGAAAAACCTACTGTATTGCCTCAGTTTGCAATTTTTATAGTGAACTTTACTACTCTTTTAAAACTTTTAGAAGCTTGTAGCCTCAGAAATAAGAGCCCATTTATTAAGGAAAATTAATTCCCCATAATAAATTATGCTTTTTTATGTGGCATTACTTGTGTTTTATAAGTAAAATGACTCAGTTAGCTAACACTTGGTATTTTCTAATTTTGAATAGGACCAATTGTCTTGCATTTGATTGACACTGACTAAATGAAAATTGATATAAACACAATTATGTAATTTGACCACTTAATTTTCAATTTTAAATATATTTATTGGACCAAAAAAAAGGAGGTCTCCTTAGAATGACACATTTTTATCCAACTGTTATGCTGTGCAAACAACTGTTCATTACAAGTTGGAAATACACTCACATAATATAACGTCCTTTCATTTTCTTTTTTAAAATCCATGACCAAAGCAAGCTATAATATGCTCACATTACATACACGTGTATTACATACACATTCAGAGAAAATTAACTAACCCTCATATATATGATGGCTTCATTTTTTACATGTCACTATTTTCTTCTCAAGATGCTTTCAATATTAACAAGAGGAAAAGCTCACAGAGAACTTGCATCAGGCCATGGACTTTGCAGACTGTACTGAGGAGGTACCCCACTTAAATGACTGAGTACCCTGCAATAATCAATGCACTGGTCATCTGGCATAAATGGAAAAGCATTATTCAGTAGATAATCTGGCTTCAATATCTCGCATCAAAATAGTAACCTCTGGATTTCACTGAATCCATTCATACCTAACATATATTCAGACTAAAATTCCATATAAATATTAGATTTAGGAAAGAAACCAATTAATTTTTTAAAGGAAAATGAAATGATAGCTAGTCTAGTGCTACTTGATAAAACTATTGTATAACAGATTCTGGGATCACAGATTTATGGGAGAATGTATAATCCTTCATCAAAGAGTGGCAGCTTATCCACCAAGCTTCCTATCCCCGACAGGCTATTCTTTTAAAAGTAATAACAAGCGCCTAAAAACTATGTAACACTCTCCCACCAAAATCAGCCATTTATACCAAAGATTCTCAATAGTAAAAGAACCAGAACCTCATCCTGAAAGCCTCTAATCTTTTAAGAAAAAAAAAAAAGCATAATGTGCATTAATAATTTATATCTATTCCTAAATCAAGTGGTTATGTTCCAGACTTAAAATTAAGTGATAAAAATTACATTAGAAGGTATCATTGTTTTTAAAAAGATAAAAATAAAATAATAAAAAATAATCCCTATGAGGCTTACATTAGTAACATTTTTCCAAGACTATGAACTATTTATACTTTGCTTTCCTCAACATTTAAATTTTAAAAGTGAATTATACAGCCTTTTGAAAGTTCAAGTGGTAATTAAACAACCAATCCACACATCTTACATCACATTTACATGAAATACGTGATACATTCATGATTTAAGTAACTCACATTATCCTTTGCTGATAGCTCAATATAAAATTTACCAAACTTGATATGTTAAGATTTCCATCTGAAGTACAGCACAGTTTCTAAAAGCTACTTTCATCAGGTGATGTGAGGAGAATTAACTGATGGCATCTCACAGAACAAGCACTCGGTCCTCTCCTTCAGATCTCTCATTTGTCACAAGATATCAAACAACTCCAACATGGAGCTGAACTAGAACTAGATTTGAAGGCTCAGATTTTATAGAAAACTTTCAGAATGAGAAACTGGACTTCTGTCATGGCTATACTGACTGAGAGTTGACCCAGGTTACTAACATCATGCTTGAATGAAATGCAAGATTATATTAGTTTTATTGAAATTACCTTAAACCAGAATACCAAGCATTGATGTATCTTAAAATTTGACACTTGTCTTGCAAATGCATTCATGCTGTGTGACTAAAGATATATCATTCATCTTTCACATTTGTAATAACTTTTTTGTTATCTGTATGGATTTTTACAAATACGTATATTCATGATATTCTCCCAATATCTAAATTATATAAACTGTAATCTTCATTAAA
>NW_012106697.1:2442770-2445556 GCF_000951045.1 Mandrillus leucophaeus | reverse complement strand
AGAAAAAAAGTCACAGATTTGTTCTTAAAGAACTATAGGAGGGATAGCTTTCTTTAGCTGAAAGTTATTATAAATTCTGAAAGAAATAAAATTCACAGCTGTCTTCCCCTGGTTTTCATAATGATTTCAAATGGCAAGCTCTGTGCCAATTTTCTTAAGAGCTATTTAAAAGAACCAGTCCCTTGCCAATTTTTTTCTACCTACATGTTGACAAATTCCAAATTCTCTGATAAAAAGTATTAGAATAGATGTTACTCTTTAAAAAGAACATTAGGTAGACTGAAAATAAACAATGAAGTTTACTTTTCAATAGCGCACTTTTTTTTACCAAAATAAACATAATCTCATATTCATATATTTGCACATGCTTCATGCAAAGTATTTCACATGCCTCACACATTTCTCCCTGTATATTATGATAACTCAATCCTGTCTTTTCACTGTCTGCATAACGTACCTTCTAGTAGGCAGTCCAAGAACATAAACTCTCCTAAGATACCATCCCAGTATAGAAGCCACATGCTGGACTCGATAGGATGCTGGAGACGCTCGAGTGAGGACCTCTTCTTTGGAAACGCCCCTGTTATCAAAAAGACACCTCCTCGTGCAGAGAGGAGGGTCAACAATTCTAGTCACAAAATATTAGCTGAGCATAATTTAACTCAAAAGGAAATAATCCATTCTAATAAAAAAGTAGCTTTTCTGTTAGGGGGAGGGAACAGAGGACCACAAATCCACGTCACCCTCCTATTCAGAGGTGTGCTGCTATCTTCATAAACAGCCACTACATTCAGAGGTGCTACGGAATCGGACTGAAGGAAGACAGTCATTAACAAGCTGTTAATTCTTTCTAAGTAATGGCAACCTGAAGAGGGATTAGCATAAGAATTCTAGCAAATATTACGAGTAATTAAATAAAGGAAAGAATGACTACAATATATTAAGACTTGTATCTTTAAAGGTAAGCGGCCTTTATAAGTTACCTCCTAAATGATCTTTTTAAATAATCAGAGTTGTGTGGATTTTTTTAAGTCTCTATATAGACAACTATAACTTGATTTTCAGTCTCATAAACAAAGAAAGCATGCCAATAAAATACAGCTGTTAGTACATTTTCTTTTTTCCATCAATATAAGAAACTGTATACAATATTTGGAATGTCTTGCACTAATTTTAAGAACTGATATTCTGATTCTCCTGTAGGAATTGAAAATACATATATTTAAAAGTGAAAAAATTTACAAGTTAATTTTCTTCTGTACTTACCCAATTAAATGAAATGACAAAATTTTCCCTTTTGTATGCTTTTCCTGTCACACACCCTGCTACACACAGAAAATGCTCAAAGGATCATCACTCATCATAAAATATATTCGTTTTCCTATTTTCTCCTCTTTCTCTCTCTTTCTCTTACTCCCCTCCCTTCCTCTTTTCCTTTCTTCCTCCCTTCCTTCTTCCCTTATCTCTTTTTGGTTTTGAGGCAGAGACCAAGCAGACCCAGTTATAAAGTAACTGGTTGTTATTAAATAATATGATCCCATTCCAGGGCAAACAGATCACATTATCCCCACCGCTCCCCAACTACTCTAACAGAAGTAAAAACTACTCCACAATATTTGAGAATATACTATCAGCAAATGCAATGACTTTTGTATCCCACACTGACTTTCATATAATTATATAAATGATACTATTTTATATTATTAAATACAAGTGTGAACACAGGCACTATGTTTTCCCCAAAACAATATTTTTCAGAAGGTAGCACTGTGTTTTTGCATGCTCTAGTATAAACTACAGAACTATAAACATGGGCGAAATAGTAAATAATAATAGTAATAAATGCCACACCTCCACAAGTAATGATTAACTCCTAAACTTACAGAAAAGAATATAAGCATAGTTTAGTGTTATGCTACATTTCACTCCACACATGCTCCTAAACATATAAGAATTACCTATTTTCTGAAGGAAGTCAAGGAACTCAGTTAAGACTGCCACCTATCACAAACTTGTTTGAAAAGTCAGTGCTACCCGATCCTAGCTCTTCTAAGATTCCAAGAAAGTTTATCAACAGGGAAGTAAAATCTCAATATTATTATTATTACATGATATGGTTTCAATCATTTACTCATATGACTTATGAGTTCATTCTATGATACTGACATTAATTTGCACAGTGACTAATTTGAAATAGAAAGACATGGGTTTGAGTTGATCACTATCTTTAGCGAATTCCATGTAGCTGTTCTAACTAGGTAATCACCTGAGTTATTTAACCAAAACTACAGAAAATTTTATCGCAATCCGTCAAAATAATGAATCCTATTGTAGTTTCAGTATATGAAACATGTATATATCTCAGGGCATGTTTCTGTATTTTGATAGTTTATACTCTAATGCTTGTGTAAAATAACATTTTGAAAATGGGAGTTTAACTGCATTATGTTAGCATTTAAAACTATTTTAAATGGATGTCTTAAGCTAGAAAAACACCAATCCAATGCCAAGAATCTATCATTACAGAGAATAAAATAAAGATACATAGTTCTTATCAAGCTTTTTTCCTTCCTGAAAGTAAAGAGTAATGCCATTGTGGGAACTTTACACGCACTAGAAAGCAGTTACATCTGTCTTTAGAAATCTTATATACTATAGATACATTAGAATGCTAATCTATATTAATCTTATATTCTGTGCTCCTAATATTTTGTTTGATTGGGACAACATGTATCACAATGCAATATGGACCAAAGCCCTAGAAAATCTTAATGTGGTCTTTCAGA
>NW_012106697.1:2437331-2442720 GCF_000951045.1 Mandrillus leucophaeus | reverse complement strand
ATCAATATAAGAAACTGTATACAATATTTGGAATGTCTTGCACTAATTTTAAGAACTGATATTCTGATTCTCCTGTAGGAATTGAAAATACATATATTTAAAAGTGAAAAAATTTACAAGTTAATTTTCTTCTGTACTTACCCAATTAAATGAAATGACAAAATTTTCCCTTTTGTATGCTTTTCCTGTCACACACCCTGCTACACACAGAAAATGCTCAAAGGATCATCACTCATCATAAAATATATTCGTTTTCCTATTTTCTCCTCTTTCTCTCTCTTTCTCTTACTCCCCTCCCTTCCTCTTTTCCTTTCTTCCTCCCTTCCTTCTTCCCTTATCTCTTTTTGGTTTTGAGGCAGAGACCAAGCAGACCCAGTTATAAAGTAACTGGTTGTTATTAAATAA
Source organism: Mandrillus leucophaeus (assembly GCF_000951045.1). Classification (NCBI taxonomy): domain Eukaryota; kingdom Metazoa; phylum Chordata; class Mammalia; order Primates; family Cercopithecidae; genus Mandrillus; species Mandrillus leucophaeus. The sequence continues at coordinate 2,442,315 of NW_012106697.1, read as the reverse complement.
TATGATCCCATTCCAGGGCAAACAGATCACATTATCCCCACCGCTCCCCAACTACTCTAACAGAAGTAAAAACTACTCCACAATATTTGAGAATATACTATCAGCAAATGCAATGACTTTTGTATCCCACACTGACTTTCATATAATTATATAAATGATACTATTTTATATTATTAAATACAAGTGTGAACACAGGCACTATGTTTTCCCCAAAACAATATTTTTCAGAAGGTAGCACTGTGTTTTTGCATGCTCTAGTATAAACTACAGAACTATAAACATGGGCGAAATAGTAAATAATAATAGTAATAAATGCCACACCTCCACAAGTAATGATTAACTCCTAAACTTACAGAAAAGAATATAAGCATAGTTTAGTGTTATGCTACATTTCACTCCACACATGCTCCTAAACATATAAGAATTACCTATTTTCTGAAGGAAGTCAAGGAACTCAGTTAAGACTGCCACCTATCACAAACTTGTTTGAAAAGTCAGTGCTACCCGATCCTAGCTCTTCTAAGATTCCAAGAAAGTTTATCAACAGGGAAGTAAAATCTCAATATTATTATTATTACATGATATGGTTTCAATCATTTACTCATATGACTTATGAGTTCATTCTATGATACTGACATTAATTTGCACAGTGACTAATTTGAAATAGAAAGACATGGGTTTGAGTTGATCACTATCTTTAGCGAATTCCATGTAGCTGTTCTAACTAGGTAATCACCTGAGTTATTTAACCAAAACTACAGAAAATTTTATCGCAATCCGTCAAAATAATGAATCCTATTGTAGTTTCAGTATATGAAACATGTATATATCTCAGGGCATGTTTCTGTATTTTGATAGTTTATACTCTAATGCTTGTGTAAAATAACATTTTGAAAATGGGAGTTTAACTGCATTATGTTAGCATTTAAAACTATTTTAAATGGATGTCTTAAGCTAGAAAAACACCAATCCAATGCCAAGAATCTATCATTACAGAGAATAAAATAAAGATACATAGTTCTTATCAAGCTTTTTTCCTTCCTGAAAGTAAAGAGTAATGCCATTGTGGGAACTTTACACGCACTAGAAAGCAGTTACATCTGTCTTTAGAAATCTTATATACTATAGATACATTAGAATGCTAATCTATATTAATCTTATATTCTGTGCTCCTAATATTTTGTTTGATTGGGACAACATGTATCACAATGCAATATGGACCAAAGCCCTAGAAAATCTTAATGTGGTCTTTCAGAAGAGAATTAAAAGCTGATAAAACCAAAGCTGACCAGGTACAAATAAGAAACAAATGCAAATATCACAGTGGGGCGATAACATCCACCATCTCTCCACATTTCCATTAAGGAATTACCTCCACATGCACTATCTTTCATTGTCAGGATTATACCTACTATCTTATGAAATAAAGTTAAAACACATGCATAAGAGGTCCATCCATAATTCTAAGAAATCTCTGAAAAACTGAACTAGAATGTTAATACAAACAAAAAAGGAAATAACCTAGATGGATTACAATTACTATTAATGACTCAAAAGGCCATAAAATCCTTTGATGGGCAAGAAAATATGCCTTGAGGCATATTGCATTTTGGGAAAACAGGTTATTTTAGTTGAATATATGTTAATGAATTGCTTCCTCATGTTTTATATAATTCTTAGAAAAAGTTCAAATTAGGTCCCCAATACGATGTTTTAATTATGAGAAGCAATCTTTCGAAACTCATACAAGCCATCACACTTGTTTGGAAACAAATGACTTTTCAAGATGGAGAAGTATTACTATCAATCACCAACAAGTTAATTCTACATAATAAGGCAGGTTTGGATGCAAACTGATCCATTGTGGAATGCTGTATCTAAAATTGATTACAACAGCACTCAAAATGAATGCAGTCCTCCAAACCACTTCTTTGCTCAGAAACATTAATCTCAATTAGAAAGAGAGCTTCATAATGGTAATGCTTGGGAAAAAAAAAATTAAAATAAATCAGGTTTTATAAGACACAACAATTAATCAGTTTTCAGACTAAGAAGGTTTTTCAGTTTTGTTTTTTTTTTTTTTAAGCACAAAATTTCCATCAGGTCTGTTAAAACAGCTGATATTTCCAAAGACAAGTTGTAAATGTATTCTAAAATAAGCTTACATAAAATAATTTTAAACTAAAAATTAGTTGTTGAAACTTTCAAATAACGTATTATTGTGGTACCTTTTCAATAGACTTTACTCCGAATGCATGTAGTCAATTTTTCTACGGGCTATCATTCCACTTTATAAGGCAATTATGAACACAACACTAACTTCAACTGGAAATTCAAAGGAATATGTAATTGGTTATGGACCATAGTAAACGTTTGGTGGCAAACTATTATATTCTTTGCTCATATTCTCACCCTAAGTAAAGAAAGTATGTCCTCAAAGTCAAAATGGACAGTTGACTATCAAACGAAACACTTAGATGAGCAATGTGTAATTCAACATGCTTAACAGGTTTCTACAGCACAGCTTCAAGAAAAGGGCAGACAGCTCATCACAGCTGCTGAATACACTGATTCGAATAAATATAAAACTTGGATGATATTCAGCCACCATCCAGAAATCAAATTTTTACGGGGTAAAATAAAGTTTAATAAAAAGGAGGCACATGCATTTATTTAAACAATCAATATTAATAAACTAATAAACTTGGCTTTGTTGGGTTTTTCTATCAGACTATGACCATGCTCTGAACTTATTCCCTAGTATTCCTATAGGTAGAATAAACTTCAGCATTTCCAAACACACATTTGCAGCTATTGCAAAAACACCATTTTTTGTACACCCAGCCTAATGGTGATTCAGTATTTCTGACAGGTCACTCTACTCACAATGATAGCCACGCACTCCTTCCTGCTTTCTTATTTGCTTGACTCTTTACAAAGAGAATAATTACTCTTGGCTCCCAGAAGCAAAGCTAAGAAAGAGTAGCTTGAACTTCCTAACTGGATCATTATTGTTTAGCTAGGTTTCCTTTCTGAATAAGTTTAAAAGTTTTCACTCTCTTTAAGAGCTTTCTTCTATTCAAAGATAAGCATCCTTATCTTTCTTTGTCTTCACCCTAATAAGGCAGGCTCCTTTTCTAACCAAAAGACTGATGACACGCCTACAGAATCACAGTAAGAAAAACCTCAATAATTTACCTAAAACATCTTTCTAGAAAATAAACACAGCCATGCAAAATAATCCCATTTGGAGGAATAACTAGTCACAATTCTATAAATCTACCTGCTTTATTTCCAATAATCAAGTAATCCTCATTAGAGTGCATAGGTTGCTAACTTAAAGCTATTGGCACAGGGGGTTCATATAGTTTTCCAAACATATATAAACATTAGCATGGTGATTAGTTTAACTACATTTTTCATAAAAACTGTACAGTGCATGTAAAAATGTGTATTTGATTTGAACTACTTTTTCTAACTATATATTCTTTTCTAAGTTATTTAACATAAGACATATTTGTTTACTATTACAAAAAATCTTTAAGAGGAATAAAAAAATCATGTAAGAAAAACAGAGCGAGATTATTAAGGGAAATGCAACAGGAAAAGATAACAAAATCCTGAAATACACAATAGAATAACTAAACTCATTATAAACGCCTATCTTTGAAGAATTTAGGAATAATTTGTGAATGCCATGACATTTTAAAGTGGGATTAGCAAGTCTTATTACTGAACTAACCTCTCACTCTTAGATCAAGAATTAAATATTTGCTCTGCATTTAGAATTAAAAATCGAAATTTTCAGGGCTCATACAAGAATTTCATATATTAAGATATACGTGCTCGAAGTTCTAGATAATTAAAAGTGTATTAAGGAATGCACAAAGCAAGATTGTTGAATTTATAAAATCTTGTGTTTTAATTGAAATATTAAAATAGATAATGAATTATTATCACACAGTTGCTCTTAATTCTAAAGTCAGTCTGTTCTCAATATATTAATACCCTAAAGACTACAAATACTTCTCCAAGTAGGCAACGGGGAAAAAGGGATATGCATCATTATTTTAAACAAATTCACTAAGGGAGTCAAATCACCAAATTCTGTTCAGTTGCAATATCATCTTTGGGGATACTCTTCCAAGCTTTCCAGAGATGCCATATCCACCTTTTTTCTTTTGACAAGAGAAGGGAAAGGTAATGCCTCAACATATTTCTATTTCCAGTGAAAAGACCACCCAGTGAATTCTGCCAGAGTCTACCAATGTTTGACAAAATACATTGTCAGAAGATAAGAAATAGAGCATGATGAAGAGACAGTCCTGTTCTCGGGCATCCCAGCCGTTTGGGACCCTGTAAAAAGTGTAGGACAGCTCTCAGCCTTTCATTTCCATTGCACCTCCTCACACATACCTGGAAACTTTTCTCTACCTCCAAATTACAATGACTTCGGAAAACACACGTATGTAATGTATTACACGGTACAAGTACTTGTTATCCTCCCTCCACAATAAAAATTAACAAGTTACCACTCCAGCTACCTTAAAGGTGAGGCAGTAAGAATGGAATCCAAGCTGCATAGTAAGATGCTCAGCAAAGATCAATCAGACACAACCCGCCTCAACCTAAAATATGTGAAGCTCTTTGTAATCGGTTGTAAAACACAAGAGGGACTTAGAATCTCAGTTGCAGGCTCATAAATTCGTAATTTTTGAAACGCCCAGCTCAGGATATTTTGTGTGTGTTTCCAGCCCCATCCAGAGTTTCCCGATCAAGTTTCAGCCGTGATCCACCACTCCCCACGTTACCCCTCGCCCCTCACTCTCCCTCCTTCACTCCTTTCCAACTTGGCTCCCTGGTCGCTGCAGAAGCCTTCTCTCCCCTGCCTGCCCCGGAAAGCGGTGACATCCCGGGGCTTTCCGCTCGCTGGAAGCCCCACAGGATCCTGTCAAGACGCCCCCGCAGAGGACGCGGGGCCCCG
>NW_012106697.1:2412719-2436766 GCF_000951045.1 Mandrillus leucophaeus | reverse complement strand
TCCCAGATATTACATGAAGAGCATGCAAACTACTTGAAATTTGAATCCGGACATGACCGTAAGGAAACTCTTTCATAAAGCACTTTTGTGGCCCAGTTCCCACACGCACACAAAAGTATTAGGTCTTTAAAACTTTTGTAAGTATGTAAGTGAGACTCCCTCCTACTATCTAGGGGAGGAAGGCGAGAAGGGCCAGGTGAGGAGGCCCCCGGGACGCCCGGCCGGGGAGCGGCATCCAGGACCGTAATTGTGCGGCGGGGGACGCGCCGGGCCGAGTGTGCCCGAGCCCGGGCGCGTACACGTGTCCGTGTGTGTGTGTGTGCGGGAGTGTGCGAGGGAGAGGAGGAAAGGAGAGGAGCCTACCATGCGCTTCCCCCGGTGCAGATCGCGGGAGAGCCCAATCACGGGGCGAGCTGGACCTGGCTGTGATCATTTATAATCCTTGACTCCTCTGCTCCGCCACTTGTCAAGATGACAGGTACTTTATTTCTTCTTCTTTATTCAAAAAAAGAGATTCCCCGTTTACTGCCTTTTTCTGTCAAATGGGATTTGCCGGACTGAACCACGTTCGCCGCCCCTCCCTCCTTCCCTCCTCCCGGCCGCGTCGGGTTCGGGAAAGCACCGAGGCTCCCATGCTGTGACCAATCAGTGCCTCTACTATTCTCGCCGTGATTTAGGGGTCATCCGTGAATAACACTTCACGCTGATGAATGGCTCTTGCCGGCTTTCGGCTCTGATGAGGGGTCTGCCCGCCGCTGATTGCAAACACTAATGAACTTACTGCGCCATTTGAAATTCACACGCACCAACAAAGTGCGGGGGTACGTGCGTGGGGGTCTGTCCTTTTCTGCTACGGGTGGCGGCGAGGCGGCCCTGGGGGAGGGGGCGGGTAATTGCTTTGGACTTAAGTGGAAACACTTCTCTGTGTAATCAAACCTCTAACCTTCTTAGAAAACTACTTTTCTTGATCTTCCGTAGGGTGGGCATTTCAGGTCAGCTGAGTCACCCGAGGAGGTGGGAGTGCAAGACACTGCCAGGAAGACGGATTCCGAGGCAGAAGGGTGTAATTAAGGATTTCCACCCCCGGTAGGCGGCCCGTCCTTTGCAGAGCCTCTGAAAATGACCCGCGCCTTCCTTTCCACAGTGTCCTTTCGTCCGAGACCGAAAAGCGCAAATGACCTTTGGACAGGGAAGGGAGGCAGTAAACACTCAGACTTCCTTACCAGCCCCATTCGGCACTGTAGCAGAACAATTGTCTGTCCCCCGGCTTCAAGCACCTAGGCCTCCGCCCAGCATCACCTTGCCAGGGGCGGACCCGGGAGTCCTCCGAAGGCTCCACTCCCCGCTTTTACTACTCTTCCTTCTTCTCCATTCTCCCCTCAGATTAGCAGCCGAACACTGTCCCTGCCTCGATTTTGTTTGCTGTGGGAGGGAAAAAAAAGTTTGCTGCTCCTCCCAAGACACTGCCACTTTCTACCCACCGCAGCGCTGGCTCCCGGCTCCCCGCTCCCCAGCCCCCGCCCCCTATCTGCAGGAAAGTCCTCCCCCGGAGCTTCCGAAACTGCTGGAAGTTCCAGAGTTTTGTAGCTCCGAATGGGCGACCTGAGCAGAACCGCTCTCTGGCTCGGCGGTCCGTGGGATCCTTCAGGCTCCTTTCGGGTCCGGAACGGGGCGGTGGCAGAGGTGGGGCATGCGCGCTTGGGACTGCCGAGTGCGTGCGGCTCCCCCGTGGACGCCCGAGCATCTCCCTGCCTTCCCCTGGGACCCGCAGTCCGCAGGTGGAGGGCTGAGACCCGGCGACCAGGCCTGCCCCGGCCGCCGCCGACCTGTCCTTGGAAGCGTGGCGGAGACTGGTGCGCTCCCAGCCTCCTCGCGCCACCGTCCACTTTCAGCTTCAGAGCGGAGGATTCCGGCGACCTGTACCTGTACTCGGCCGTTAGGAAGTCCACTTGCATTTTTAACTGCCGTGCAGAACCAGAAACAGATCGAGCACTGGGAGAACACGGACGACGCCTCCTAGGAAAGCCTGAACCTTTATGATAGTTTCTCCAAAGTTTGGGCTAGAAGGGAGGAGAATCCCTAAACTCGAACTAGTGTGCCCAGACCCACAGCCCGTGTTCCCGAAGTTGCTAAGTGCCCGAGCGCAGCGCGTTAAGTAGAGAAGTCTTGGTAGTAAGCGAACCCGACCCGGCTCTCGGGGCACTACTGATGGAAAGCAGCACACGCACATCTTTGCGGGAAGAATCTAGAGTCACCCTGGGATAGATCCATCTCCTTCTGCCACTGAATTTCACACTTGAAAAAGATAAGGTCATGGGGGCGAATTAATGATATCCCCCACTCATTCTAACCATTCTCATTATTTTTTTTTTTTAAAAAAACTTGTTAATTATGAAGATATCTCCCAGATATTACATGAAGAGCATGCAAACTACTTGAAATTTGAATCCGGACATGACCGTAAGGAAACTCTTTCATAAAGCACTTTTGTGGCCCAGTTCCCACACGCACACAAAAGTATTAGGTCTTTAAAACTTTTGTAAGTATGTAAGTGAGACTCCCTCCTACTATCTAGGAATACACAATAGAGATGAGACACTGCCCCAATCCTAAAGAGGCCAGAACTGAAGTGCTACATTGTGGTAGTTGGGGGATGCTGCTTTTTTCCAGCTCTTTTTTCCTAGAATCCTCATTACAGCTAACTCTGGTAATAAAGGTAGGAAACAATAGAACTCATAAAACTTAGAAATGGCAATAAATCTTGGCTCCTGTCTCTAGCCCAGTTCCTTCTTACATGAGATTCAAAGTTTTTCAGTATGCAATGCTGAACATTTACACTATGCTTGCAATATAGAAAAAAAAATGCTCTAGAACTCATTAATACGGCCCTGCGCACTCTATGCCAGGCGTCGCTGGTGGACAAAGCGCGCAGGGGTCCTCCTCTACATCTGCCTGCGCCTGTAATCCAGGCAGCTTAAGTGTGTTAAATTTGGGTCTGTCTCTCATACAAAGAAGTTCCATCATTTGAGGCCGTTAGGAAAAGCTGATGTTGTGCAGTGCCAAACTACCACACGCTTCCTCCTTCAAATGAATCCCTGGAAAGCAGAGAGGCAGCTCGCTACGTGACCATCATGCTTTTTGCCTCACTGAGCTGTTGTCAAGAGAGGGCGGGGATGGCGGGCAGCTCACGCCGTGCCCTCCACAGCAATAAAAACTGGAGCGAGAGAAGAAATGCAAGACATCGTTGTCTGTTTTGCAAGCCTCTGGCCCCTCTCAGCAAACTCTGCCCGGCGCAGCTGGTGACTTTGCGGTGTGAACGCAGCCGGTAGTGCTCGGGATAATGGGACGGAGCTGGCGGCGTCGCCCTCCCGTGGGCCCCTCTTGTCACACAGATGCGCAGCTCTCCACAAGGAAAATGTGGCCCAGCTCCCCTGGCCTAGCCCTACTCTTAGGAACGCATGCCTGGGGCCTTTGCAAGCCTCTAAAAAGTCCTTAGGGGGAAAAAATGGGCGGAACCTCCGGATTCATTTTGGGGAAGAGGAGCCAGGCTCTTGCCCCACTACTGAGGCAAGGCCAACAGCACCCTGCCCTGCTGCTCCACCGCCTCCCTGTGGGCCAAGTCTCTGCCAAGTGGCGCTGCCCACCTGAAGGTGACACCTGTCCATTTTAGTCAGCATCACATGCGCCTTCCCTTTCTCCCCTTTGGGGGCTGTCGGTTTTCTCCTCCTGTCCTAAAGAGCCAGCTTGGACCTGAAGGGGCCGGGTAGCAGCTGTTTGTGCCTCTCTCCCGTGCAGACTCGACGGTCTCCGCAGCCACTTCCTCCTTTGACACGCGAGGCTTTCAGGCGTGCAGAAGGGGACCGCCCCGCCGGGTGAGGCAGGTATTAGGCTCTCCAAGGAGGCTTGTGGACATCACTCGAGTTTACCTATTCTTTGGACTTTGTTCCATCTGCTCTAGCAAACCTGAGGCCTGAGCGGCCTGCCTGCTGGGTTCAAACCCAGTGGCTCACCGGCTGCAACCTCTCCCACTCGGGAGACCCTAGGAACGATGAGGAACGGGGTAGAAATGACTAGGGGAGCCAAATATCAGGTACCTAGACCTTCCAGCTCACCCCTCAGAACCAGGAAAGCCAGTCACCCACATATGCCCAAAAGAAGGTTATGTCTCAACTGAGAACAGCAAATAGGTGATGGGCCACTTTAGAACACAGGCTAAAGGCTGGTAGCCACTGAGCAAACCCCAAATTCTAGGCACCTGAGGTGTTTGCCTTACACAAATGGCTTCACAGTGAACAACACTAAAACTTAAATTTTACATGTAAGTCTCTCAAGTAGCCTTAAAGATATTATTGGGTGGGGTTTTCCCCCCACTGACAAAAAATAACTTATCCCTTGGCTGTTAGATTGAGGGAACTATAAAACAAATATTTTAATTCGATCACTGACAAAGTCATAAAATTAAATGACTGTTTGTAGAGGAAAATATGTTTTCATTATGTTAATTAAAGCAAGATAAGCCTCTCTCAATGTGCATGCATTTTGGAGCCACTGAATGGACTGGTGATGAGACGAAGCAACCTTTAATTGGGACCATGCTTCTCCAGTACATTTGCTTGTATTCCATGGCGTAAACCTGGCCTATGCGTGGCTCCAACCTTCGGTGAAAAAGCATTTGCATAGCACCACCCAAGGGCTCCCTTGCTTTGGCTGGAGCCTCATAAAAGACCCCAGGTTTTGCAAAGCATTTTGAACACCAGCATCTTTTAACATGTGGAACTTTCGGTTTTGGTTTAGCTCTGTGAATGTGTTTAAAACTTGCTACATTACTCCACACTGAAAGTTGGAACCTTTATAATTAAGAGTTATCATGGAGTGCCTTTTAAAATCTGTCATATTTTCTATAAACAACTTTTCAGTGAGAAGCGTATATAGTGTACTCAAGGTAGGCATTAGCTGCTGGCAAGGTTTATGATAAAATGGTGACATTACAGGACAATTTTTTAGTAAAACAACACCCTTTAGATATTTTAGGTTCCAGCTTATATGTTAACTTGTAAATATAGGTTAAAAATATAGGCATCAAGTGACTATAATTCAGTATCAGACAAATTGAACATCTTTTTATTTCCCAGAAGTGCCCTACTCTTTCTCCTCCCTTTGGTGACCTCTTAGTCTGGAATGCCCTGCATCTGGAGCCCCTAGAACACAGAGCTTTTAAAGCACCTATCAGTGATACTCTCCTTCCTTGGCAGTGCTTCCACTGTGTTTTCTGCATGTAATAAAGGATGGCACTGTTTTTTGTATAGGTCTTTCCTAATAGCTGAGCACTCTTGGAGTGTAGGGGCTCAACCTTATGCCTCATTGGACACACAAGCCTAGCCCATGGGCTGGCATATAGGAGCTGCTCAATAAATGTTTGTTGAATGAATGAGTGGATACACGAATAAAATATTTTCATTGTCTTTAGCCCTTCTGACTTTCTTTTTTAAATAGGGGTATGTCATAAATAAAATTTACCTCGAAAATGTATTTAAGTACACTTTTTTCTTCTCTACCATCAAGTTTTTAATGGGACATCATTTTAAAATTCTGGTCATTACAACAAACCACTTTTGACCTTGGTTGACTTTCCTCAGAAACATAATTTAAAGTAAAGACAAAAACAATGAGAAAAGGCAAAGAGATCAAATTTTGGTTTTCTCTTTTTCAGTAGGATATGATACTTATCGAAATTTGGAAACAAATTGTAGCAAGCACCTATAACGTGTAGATACTCACGTTTTTATATTAAATATGACATTATTTATAAAACCCTATTGTCTTCTACCTTGCCTTTGGATTTTTAGTGGTAAGAAGTGCAGCGCCTAAGATGACTGCTTTTCATTTCTTCAAGACAAGGGTTCAGCTGGTATTGGGGAAACAATCTCTGTTTGTTCCTGTCTGCTCAGGAGGACTGTTTCTAATTGATCTGGCATGGAATTTAGTTGGAGATGTGTATGTTGCAACTGAAGCGCAGAGCCTGTGTGCTTTGTAAAGTGATAACCATATGGGCCTTATTGGAAACATTTGAGGATTTTCGACATTAACCTGGGTTAAATTGAGCTATAAATTCAACTCAAATGTATATGTCCTGACAAATTCATCATCACTTTGGATAGATTCAATCCATGCTCCCCTCAGATTAATAAAGATGATGACCGCTTATCACAAATGGAAAGATTCGTCGTGATAAAGTACCATAATGTTGTACTTTGCACTGTTTAAATGCAAATTGCCCATATTAAGCAGACATTTTCTACTGTTATCACTTTCAGTAGAATGGAAATGTTTAAAAATGATCTCTGGGTAAAGAAGAGGATATATAGTCAAATCTATTTCCTCTTACACCATTTTCAAGTGCACTTCGCTATCATCATGAAGATTTAATTAAGCAAGCTCAGCTAAGCTAAAAAAGCAAAGAGGCTGAAAGTTACTACTTATAGAAACATATTCAGGACTTATACAAAATAATTTATTTACTATTCTTCATTTAAGGATTGGAGCAACCACTGAAGGTTAAAAATACAACAGAATTCTATAGCTCCTTTCCCCTATTTCTGAATATCAAATTTAGAGCTTACACTTTTGTTACAGATAATAGTACTAAGTTATGGATGTTGATGGTTCTTCTCTTGCAGCTTTAAATTGCCTTGAAAAAGATACAGTTTCTTTAATTAAAAAAGCTGCACAGAACTAATCCCTCTAGCTGAAAAAAGAAAAGTTTTAAGCAATCTCTTTCTGCTCCGAGAGAGAAAGGCAGACAATACCATAACAGATCAGAAACATAAGCTATAGTGTGCAGCCAGGAGCACAGCAGGGAACTGAATACTGCTCCGACTGTGTCATTTTTTAATCCCCCATCCCAGTTTTCCCCGTCTGACCTCATGCTGAGATGAAGTTATCACAGAAGACAGCTTTACTCTCACCAATGAATCCAACCCTGGATCTGTATTATCCTTAGCAGATCAAAACACCGCTTTCATCAAATAGCATTATCTGCATAAAAGGCATGCAATTGCCCGATAATTTCACCCAAACTATGCTATTCATTTAAAGGACAAGAAGAGAAATGTAATTCATTCCCTTTTGGGGGGTGGTAGAGAAGAGTGAGACTTGGGGAGAGGCAGAGGCTGGAAAAGCTAACTTACCCCCTTCATTCATGGGAACTTTTCTGTTTTTAACACAGAATCCCAAGAAGGGGTCCATTTAAAAGTCCCCCTACTCCTGCGCTTTAAGATTAATTGTTGGAGCAATTTGGTGCAGTTTGAGTGACAAAAGTGTAAGTTGTGTAGAAAACTGGCAGTGAGAAATTACAAAGCTTGCTGATATCATTAGCCATGCTTCCATGAACCCCAATAAAAACATCATATCCAGTAAAATTGGAGAAGCATAAGAATTAGCTGGACAACTGGATGAAGTTTAACACAACGCTGTATTGGGTGGGGGGGATCCTGACTGGAGATCTTTTTGTGCATTATGAGAAGTTTGAATCCTTACAGTGGGAAGACGAAAGACATATTCCACAGTTCAAGAGTTGACACTTTGAAAAATATTTAAGAAATCTTAGGAGTCAAGACTAGCGCTTTTTTAAAATTTAGAAAATACTTTAGCCTCTTTCAGAATGCCTTTTTCATCTTATGTTGAAACAGTGTTCTCATTTGCATTGTAGATTGTATAAGCTGTTATAATGGGCTTCTCTTTAATGGATCCTAACTCCTTATTGAATGCCATCCGTTGTTTTGCTCAAGGTACGGTGATAGGTTAGAGCAATCAGCTACAACCATTTGTGTCAAGTAAATGGAATTACTAAGAAGTACTAAAACTCCCACGTGAGTATGGGTGACCTATTAGGTATATGTTAATATCCTTATCATATGTTTTACTCACCATAATTTCAATGATTTTGCTTGAAAATGTAAATCTTCCACTCAGTGTGCTTTCAGAACTCACTATGTAAACTGACCCTGCAAGAAATTCAATTTAATCTCTACCCTTCCATCACCCAGACAACAGCTATCCACAGAAATGTATAGGGCAAAGAATCAGAACTGCTTGAAAAAGAACAACATTAACATGCTTCAAATCAGAGGCAAGGAACACTCCTGGAAATTCATGAGGCAAGTGACGGGGCAAGAATTTTTCCCTTGAAAGAAAGAAACTGGTTCTAGAAGAAAGTAATTGTAGCCCTATTATTCGCTATCATTGCCACTTTAATGACATGTAGGTATGCCCTAAAACATTTCTATGCAATTAATAAACAGGTGTTTTGTTTTGTTTTTTTCCATACCAGCTTCCCAAAACTACAACTTGATACTGAAGTGCCCTGAGACTAAGAGTCTGTGTAGATATATGGTCTGCTCAGTACTAAAGCTCCAACCGATGTTTCCAAAATACAGCTTCACGACATACAAATTATCTGAAATTTAATGTGATTAAGCATTAAACTGTGGTATTTCCTTGAATTTAATGACAGTGCTATTTTCATGTCAAACTTGATTACAAGAACCAGCTTTCAGAGCAAACTGTTTAAAATCCCAAATCATTAACAGATCATTTAGGGTTCAGTCTCACAAAACTTCTTGTCTGTGAACTATCAACTAAAGATATGTAAGCAGAGAGGGGAGTTTCACATTTTGCTTACATATGTGTTGGTGGGGAGAGACTGAATCTACAAGTCACATTTCTGTCTGTTAATGCCAGGAGAGGAAAGATGTTTACATCATCAATACCACTGCCACTCTTAACAACATACTTACGATGAAGTTCATGCTCATAGCCTATTTTCTCAAAGCCTGTCATGGACCATTATACCCATTTGAAATGGACATAGACAGACAACTTCCTTAAGACTTTAGAAATTTAAAATACAATATAAGATTTTGATATTTTATTTCTTCTTTACTTTCAAGTCTATATTCAACTCATAGCTGATTTTTCTAAGAGACTAAACCTGGGTCATCCATAAATCCTGATGTCGGAAGTACATTAGGCCACAGTTGCATTAATTACCTCAGTCTGGAAGCCTAAACAGTCATCTTCATGGGTCATGGAATTCTTTGTTTGCTTAAAGATGACACCAGAAACACCACTACTCTTAGGGTACAAACGTCCCAAGTGAGGCAAAGAAAGATATTTCTAACAACATTCTAGGTAAAGCTATCCGCTGTCCTCTTGCCTAAAATTATGGATCATTTTTGGATTTGTTTTTTGTCTTTTTTTGAGACGGAGTCTCGCCCTGTCACTAGGCTGGAGTGCAGTGGTGTGATCTCGGCTCACTGCAGCGTCTGCCTCCCGGGTTCAAGTGATTCTCCTACCACAGCCTCCAGAGTAGCTGGGACTACAGGCGTACATCACCACACCCAGCTAATTTTTGTATTTTTAGTAGAGATGGGGTTTCACCATGTTGGCCAGGATGGTCTCAATCTCCTGACCTTGTGATCCACCCTCCTCGGCCTCCCAAAGTGCTGGGATTACAGGCGTGAGCCACCACACCTGGCCAAACTTTGGTTCATTTTTGGTGCTTCAGACAGCAAAGCTTGGTTTGCTCTGTGATGTGATGCATTTCTAAGAAAAGAGAGTTGTGCAATAAAGCCATGAAATATTAAAGGAGTCATATTGAAATATAGCAAGCTCCTACGGGCCATATGATCTGATTTTTAGTTTACCTGATGAAGATGTAGCTCTGGCTTTGTTTGCTTTAGTGAAAAACATAAGAAGCCAGGCATTTCTAGAGCAGACTGGGAGAAAGAAGAATCTAGCCTGGGCAGAGAAGCATCCAAATTTCTTTCTGTGTTTACCTAACACTTCTTTCTTAGCCGTATACTCCAAGTCCAGCACTTTTAATCCACAAAATCTATGAAAGACCAGGATTCACCTTCCCCTCTTTCATCCTTGGATAAGATATCTAGGAGGAAAAAAAAGTAGGCCATGAGAAGATTATAAGCTAAGAGTCTATAAAGAGGGAGGAAATTGGCAGTGAGAGAATCTGAGTTAGGGGAAAGAGAAGGGAGAACAAGCTTAAACTGAAGATAAACTAAGACGATACTGGAAGGAAGAGAGGGTGCGTGTGAGATTCCTAGCTTCGAGTCCTGGCTTAATGGAGCTCTGCATTTATCTTTAGTCTCTATTTACACTGATCAGTGAGTACTAGAATCTTGCCTCAAGAGTTTACAGTGTTACTTAGAAACTAGATTTAAATCAGGCCATGGTACAGGCAATATTTATTTTTAAACTTATTAGAAATCAACCTTTACTACATTTTGGAATAATGCTGATAATAAAGAGGTTCTTTATTGAAATTTGAAGATTATCTTGATGACAAATAGGCTGTAACTATCTATGGTAGCCCTGGACCAATAATTTTCTAATTGTTGCCTTTAGACCCCCTGTAATCAGAATCACCTGAGGGTTCTTGAGAAAATATACATTCCTGGGCCCTGTTTCAGCTGTAGGGAATCAGAATCCCCAAGGATAGAACCAGTAAATTAGCATTTTAAACAACTCTTCCAGAACATTCTTACTCAAAGGGAAGTTTGAGAAATATTGCCCTGGGTTAAATATTTTTCATAAAGTAAATATATATTTCAGTTTTAACATTTCCCTATTAAAAAGAAGTTGTTGCAAATAACTGTAGTGGAATTATTTTCAGGATTGACACATTCCCACTTAAGAAAGAAATCAAAATTCACAAAATGAAGAGGGTGAGAGTATCTGCCAGGAGAAATTCCAGCTGAAGATTCAGTGACACTTCAAAATTCAATTTTGGATTATATTTTCTAAGAGTCATAAAATTAATGTTATAAACTGAGATGGCATTTTCTATGTATTTTAATACTTGGAACACTGTATACAAATTTTTGCTGGCTATCTTGTTTAATATTTTATATATGATTCTAGAATTATATAAATTTTGGGATGAACCTTTAAATATGTATTAGTTCTATTTCTTATCAGAAATTAAAGAATGCTGCTTGTGAAGTGGAATAGAAACGAACTCAACGTGTGTAGCCTTTAATAGAAATCCCGAATAAATATATGAAAAAAAATTAAGAGCTTTATTTGGAAGCTAGGCATTTACAGGTCAGCATCCCATGCTATTTCTAGGATGGTTTTCATAAGCGTTGCTTATGCTGAAAGCCCGTACATTTTTAACATAAATTATTGTCACTATCCTGCCATCTTCACTTCCTTCTTTTGCAATTACTTGTCTCTGAAGGATGTGACTTTTAACAAAGTACTATGATTACACTTAAGGATGCGACCCTGTTTTCTCTTATATTGCAGATTTAAAGTCCTTATTATAAGTAGTGGGAAAAGCATAAAAACAAGTCTTTCTTTTTATGTTGTCTTGACTACTGCAATTACCTGGTCTGCATCCTATTTTCCCTCCTCCTCCTGACTCGCCTGGCCTACATGCATGTTTTCTTGCAGACAACGTGCCCACCACATGACACACATTGTCTCATGTGGTCCTCATAACAACTTCAAAAGTCGTTACTATTATTTTCCTCATTTTAAAGATCATACATTGAAAAGTGAGTAGTTTGTCCAATGTAAGTAGAAAAGCCAGGATTAATTAATCTTTTTCCAGAGCCCAAACACTAAGAATGACACATATTTCTAGGAGGAATAGAACCTGCTCTGATCATGTTAGTTACGCACATATAAAATCATACACACACACAGAACTATGAACTAGAGTTTAATGAAAGGGCGATGCCTCTTAAGAACACATATATACCCCAATGTGAATTCCACAAAGAAAATACTTTATTGCTTGAGTCTGCTTTTGAGAAAAGTCATTTTATAATATGAAAAAATTGAACTTGACAAAACTTTAGGTCCTGTTCCACAGCAATTTTGCTCATCTTCCTTTGTTTTCTATGTTGTACAGATTTATAATAAAATTGCTCCTAATATAACACATTTTTTTTTTTGAGACAGATTCTCGCTCTGTCGCCCAGGCTGGAGTGCAGTGGTGTGATCTCAGCTCACTGCAACCTCCACCTCCCAGGTTCAAGGAATTCTCTGCCTCAGCCTCCCGAGTGGCTAGGATTACAGGCACTCACCGCCAGGTCTGGCTAATTTTTTTTTTTTTTTTTTTTTTCAGTAGAGACGTGGTTTCACCATGTTGGCTAGGCTGGTCTTGAACTCCTGACTTTGTGATCCACCCGCCTCATCCTCCCAAAGTGCTGGGATTACAGGCGTGAGCCACCGCGGCTGGCCTATAATGCATTTTATAATTCCTTTATCAATTTCTCTAAATAACATTATATGCAACCCTCAGCACATCTTTTTGAATGATGATTGGAGGCTAGACTTACAGAAGATTTCAGCTCCAGAAAGACGGTTCCCTCCTCCATTATTAATCTATTCAGGATAAAGTAAAATCACTGTATTAAGGACTGAGCACAGTTTGGGTGTGATAAACATTTGTCTGATAAAAAATTTCCAGGAAGGCTGTAGCTGCTCCAATGTTTAGCTTGTAGAAGTTGCTACCCCTCTTTGAATGATCAGGGAAGTTAAACAAGGTGAATTGTGAGTTTGTTGCTATTTGAAATCACAAATCATTGAAAAACTGTCCACTAGAACACCTTAGGGAGTGAATGGCAGATAATAATGGTTTATGTGTGGTTGCAAAACAATAATGAACCTGTCTAATCAATTGTTCTGAATAGCAATAGATCACAGTGGAAGGAAAAATACACATCCTTATTGACCCCTTGTGCATTCTGTTACATTTCATTCTTGTGACTTTTGAATGGTTTCCTTTCATACTTAATCAGGCAGTGACAGATTAACCCTAAAATGGTTACCCATAACTCTTCCTAAAGGCAGAATTTAATATAAATAACTGAAACCAGAGCAGAAAGTAAACCCAGTATCTTTGCCTTTTTATGGATATGATATATTCATGATAAAAACGCTAATATCTAATCTAAAATGAACATAAATCAATGCTAATCATGGGTGAGGTTTTTTTATTTAACAAAAGATTTAGTAAAATAACAAATTCATAATCATAAACTGAAAGAAAAATGAACTATGACCTGAACTCATTTTATCCATTTAGGTTTATCTTCTAACAGATGCATAGTAGTGTGGCCAAACATATTTTGCCATGATCTGCAATGACTGATAAACTATTAAATGATTGATTGTACTGGGCACATTAATTTTACATGTATGGACATGCCATATGTTCAGGGTTAAATTGTAGAAAGCAGTCTGTTCGTTCTGCACACCCCAACCTCCCCCACTACATTTAGAGTTTATACAGTGTTTACGTTAACACAGTTTATATAAGAGAGGTCTATTGAAATTATTAGTTTAGATTCACTTATGCAGATGACCTGGCCAAAAACCCACTTGAAATACCAAGGGTCGCCATTATCACCAACAAACTGAACTGTGATCAAATAAGAATTTCATTTCATCCTGGGGTTAAATCTGCCACACAAGAAGTAATAGTCCTCTATCAGCTTCTCTTAAGATATTAAGAGAATCAAATGAGACAGAATGTTGAAACTTTAGAGGGTTAGAGTTTATTGTTAATTGATCTCTCATTTATCTAACCAATTATTTTCTTCTAGTTCAGCTTACGTAGGAAAAATTCAAAATAAATATAATGTAATTTGTGTGAAATGATGCTACAATCTTTCAGCTTCGTCTTAAACATTTTATCTAATACCAACTGTCCAGATCCAAAGATGAAATAAAAAAAGCATACAGGATTTATAAATGTTTGTTTTCTTTTTGTGGTAATATGTTATGTTGAGCCATTCCAGCTCATTCAACAACTACTTCTTTTACTTGGTAATGAAAATGTGCACACTGACTGAGGGAAATGTCTCCGACCAGTGAAGCAGATACCTCCAAAAGTGGCCTACATGGGGTTTGATGTGAAGCCTTAATTTATTGCACTGTCACTTAAACACATAGTAGAATGGTTTTCGTGACTGTTAATAATGTATTACTAAGTATTAATCAGCGATAAAAAGAAATGTGATTTGTATGTATGTAAGTTTGATCTATTTATCTTACTAGTATTGATCTGCTATGAGTTTTCTTTTTAGATGTCAGATTTTGGTGAGAATCCCACTAATGGAATTTTTGCCACATTCACCTAGAAAAATTACTTTGCAGTATAGTATTTTAATTCAGTAAACCCTTTATTTAGAAATGTCATAATTTCTTTAACTCTATAACTAAATTGTCTCTAAATATAAAAATCTAGATTTAAATTAAATTGCACATTATTTTTGTAGTTATGATATCTGAGACTACCCTCTCTCTGAAGAATATTTTTAAAAAGAGTTGGCTTTGCCTAGATTTAGATAAAATATCGCAATCTAATTTGGAGTGGTAAACTATTCTGACGTTTTAACTTCCTTGCAATTTTACGACTACATTAGAAACTTTACAGTAAGAACAATAGTAGCCAACTCAATATAGATTTGTATACTGTATTTGGAGATACGCTCACATATACTTATCTATTTGTGTATCTATGTGTATATGCATGTGTCTGTGTATCTAGATCTCTTTCTCCTACTATAGTGTTATAGTTTTAAGCTAATTGTCTCTTGGGTGCATATAATCTTAAGGAAGACGCTTTTAAAACACTGCAATTGAACATTGACCTTCTTTTTCTTAATTTATTATTTACCTAATGCATACTTTTACCTATAAAAGAATCAGTGTAAGATGGAAAACTTTTAATTTGATTACTTATACATCAGTTGCCAAAAGGCTTATTTCAGCAACATAAAGTACAGCACTGACCTTTTTGTGGAATCCACTCTTTGATTGTCCTTTCCTAATTACCTATCCTTTGACACCTAAAGCTTTTAATTTCTGTTTTTTTCTTAATGGGTGATCTATTATATTCTTTCAAGGAAGGTGGTTCTGCTGATATGTTTGATAATTTCAGTTACTATGCTTTGTAACATTTTGATCATATATAATACTACACCTTCTAAATTTTTGATTCTTCTTCATTCAGGAAGCAGGAATTCTGAAGAGTAAATTCTGATTCATATTTGACAACACAGATTTGTGATACTCGAAAAACACCATGTTTCTCATATTTTCCTCCTCCTTGTATTATATATTATGAAATATAAATAGATTGCCATGTGTGTATTATAAATATTCTAAGCTAAATATCTGTAGGTATTAATTCAAATCATTTATACTTAACACAATTTATCTACTGCTGACTGCTGTTTGTGACTATGTGCATTAGCAACATTTTTTCACATGATATTTATTATGTGAATTTAAAATGATTTAATAGTCATATACTTTGCACAATGCTAGCTCTCTGTTGCTTCAGGATGTAACCCTATTCCCACCTTTTTCCATGCTTTGTTGCCATCGATCTTTCTGGGTGGCCTCAAATTAAGGCATTTTCTTCTCTCATGACCTGCTTTAATTTTTTTTGGAATGTGAATAATTTTGATGATAGAATTAATTTGAATGTGAAAATATGAGAGAAAAATGTCTATTACATTTTGCTCAAATTAATTGTCGATTTTGTGAAACTGGATAGTAATAACAAACCAACTTCTGTAATGCCAAATCAAAGGTAATTTCTGAAATTGATTTTTTGAGTTATATGAAGATTTAGTACAGTGCCAGGGATGAAGTGAAAAGTAACAATGATTACTTATTTGATGATAAATTTAGGAGAAAATATTCAATTCCAGTTATATATTTTAAAGGAGGATTTCCAAAATTCTCAAATTTACTAACTTCGTTCTTAGCGTTATACCACAGGGTGATGTGTCGTTTTAGAGACATGAAAAAAAGAACAGTAAGTTAATAATGAATTGTTCACTTTAAAGAAAACTCAAATCTTAATAGGGAAAAAGGAACAATAGAAGGGCTAGTTAAAATTGTTGAAAAGAAACAAGTACAGGCCAGGCACTGGTGGCTCATGCCTGTGATCCCAGCATCAATGGCTCATGTTTGTAATCCCAGCACTTTGGGAAGCTGTAGTAGGAGGATCACTTGAGTGCAGGAGTTCAAGACCAATCCAGGCAACACAGCGAGACCCATCTCTTAAAAAACTAAAAAATAATAAAAGAAAGAAAGAAACAAGTACAAAACTCAAATTTTATTAATAGTTCATATGCTAATAGCATAACTACAAGATGATACTTAAAAAAATGCCTACATAGAAAAAAAAAGGATAAGGTAACATCCATTACAATTGGAAAATGGATTACCATATAAAATAGTGTTTCTGCATTTTTTCCACAGATTTTTACATAAAATATTTTATCCTTTTGACCAAAACAAAAAAAAGTAAAACATCATTAATAATATTATTTGGTTATGTGAACCATTGAACTATATTATAAAGCATTACTATAATACTAAACAAACCTATTAAACTTCCTGTAAAGAAATTAATTTTTTCACCTAAAGCAAATATTCATCTAATAACTTTTTGATTTATTTATTATACATATCCTGCTGAACTTATATTTAATTTCCTTAATGTCCAAATTTGGTCACAGTAAAATATACTTTAGCAAAAGAAAATTGACAAAGGGAAACAAGAACATTACGATTTTTTTTCCATCCCAAGTTTATAAACTTTTCTGAATATCCTAGTTTGCATGCTATATAGACTATATATTATTTAAAACAAAATTGCAAAAACATTGCTTGCCTGATAACTCCAGTTTTGAAAAAGAATCTTTCAGTAAACTTTGTTCTGCTCCAAGAGAACAGAGCTCCTTTTAAAATGCAGCAAATAGTTTCAGCATGATCTTTTCCTTTATGTTTTATTTAAAATGTTAATGGAGTAAATCCACAATTCACATAATTTATTTTGAAATACTTTTGTTCAGAATAATGCATCGTAAGAACCATGATATATAGGCAAGTTCCCTTAAAGAACATACATCAATTCAGTTCCCTTTTGAAGCGTATTGCAAATGCCCTCTAACAGGGCACAGCAACATTACATAAATCATCTTATATGAAAAATTAACATGACATCAAATATTTATAAATATTAATGTGTATGTTAATATAACCAAAGCTGTAACAAACAATCATAACCTTGCCAAGTTTCCTAGGACAGGCGCTGCTGATAATGATATCCATTATCTCTGGAGGAACGCACAATTATGAAAGTTATACACAGGATGCTATGTTTTTAGCTGCTTTTAAATTTACCCATTAGATGTCTACCTTACATGTAATATTAACCCTTTGCACACACATTCTTAAGAAATGTATAAGGCAGCTCATGTGGATAAAGATTTTTAAAATCATTTTTATTTAATCATATACATGGAAAGTCCCTATATTTTAACATAACTTTATGCATAATTGCAGTATATGATGTCCTACAGAAAACTCACTTGGGGTTGATCTCATTAACCTGTGTTAAATACCACATATGCATTTATACGTATGCATGCTACACCTTAAGACAGCCACACTTTGCAAAGGTAGATTGGTGATTTGTGGCCATGCAATGTGATGTACTATGCTAGCTCCAGTCCCTCAGGAAAGTCTGTGTTGAGGATGGGGTGGGGATGGGGAGTTCTTGGGCTTACCTGGGCTAGTAAGGTCAAGTCCATAGTTAAAATTTTTGGTGACTCACAGACCATAGGCATAGTCAGCCAGGTAAAGTTTTGCTTGGAGTTCTTTTTTCAGTTCAACTCTTTTTGTGGGTAGGGTGAGTCAATGGATAGTGTAGCAATGTGATTCAGACAGGAGAAAAGCACCACCATTTGATACATGTGCATATGGGGCAGGCTCAGGCAAGTCTGACTCAGAGTCCAACAGGTTTTCATAGGCACAGCAAGAAGATCATGTTAGAGGCCAAACATATTTCTGGATTGAAGATGTTTTGCTTCACCAAAAGAGAGTTCTTCAGTAAGCAGCATCTGAATCCACCTGTCTAAATCTGCGCCCAAGCCAGAGCTTTCTTCATTTTAAAGCACCTAACTTCTATTTTCAGCCTGACTCCTCGGTATTACAAAGAGACTATTATTTTGTGGAAATAGACTCTGATGAGAGTGTGCCCTGCATCTCTTACAGGTGGAAGTGGGTTTAGCCCTAGGTGTGGTGGAGGAGCGTGACCTTGTTTTCACATTACAGGTTTTTTGTACATCTCTGGGATCTATGACTGACTTTGGGGCATTTTGACTGTGGATAATAATGCTGATTCAACCTACTTACTCTCTGAAAAACTAAATATGGAATGAGTCATGTCTCAAGTGGTCAGAAAATGCCACTCAAAAATATCTTCCAATTAGAGATTCATTTTATTGCAGATATGTAAAAATAATATGGACTTTAGGTGGGATGTTCAGCCTGATACACATTTTAGTACTAATTGTTTTAATCAGATAAGACAGAAATACTTATCTGGTATCATTTTTTAAGTGGGTCAGAAGTTTGAATGGGATGCAAAGAAAAAGGGTGAATTAGAGTAGACATTCCTTTGTTACTTGTTAATTTAAATATGTATTTTAGACATACGCTTTCAAATCCCCCAAATTGCATTGTCATATTTTGCTACCAGCAATTTTATGCTCTGTATTTTCATTTATTTTTGGCCCCTATGGACTCATTCCCAACATCTCCAGCGTGTAGTTATTACTTCTATCTTTAAAGTAAAAAAAGGCAAGGAGCGGGGACTTTTTCTTGATTTCCCTGTCAGCTACTCCCTCTTTTTTGTTTTATTTTATTTTACTTTCTTTATTTACTCTTTTTTAGGAAAACTCCTTGAAGGGCTTGCCTATGCTGGATATTTCTAAATGTTCTACTCTCATCTCCTTTAAATCCAATGAAAGTTTTATCATCACCATTCCACAGAAACCAGTTTTGTCAAGATGGCCCAAGATCTCCATGCTGCTAAATCCTAAGGTCAATTTTAAGCCTTCATTTTACAGTGGCATTCCCCCTTATCCACAGGGAATAAGTTTCAAGACCCCAGTAGATGCCTGAAACTGGGATTATTACCAAATCCTATGGATCCTATGTTAAAGGAAGCACTTTGCGGTTTCTCTTTGGCAGATCTGAATTGCTAGCCTGACTACTTGCACACTTGGGGGCCATCAGTAAGTAAAATAAGGGTGACTTGAACAGAAGCACTGCGATACCACAACAGTTGATCTGATAACCGAGATGGAAGGGGTGAGTAGCACAGACAGTGTGGACAACGGGAAGATTCACCACCCTAGCTGGACAGTGAGATTTCATCCCACTGCTCCGACCAGTGTGCCATTTAAAACTCATGAATTGTTTATTTCTGGAACTTTCTATTAAATATATTCAGACTGTAGTTGACTGCAGTTGAACTGAAACATCAGGAAGTGAAACTGCAAAAAAGTGGGAGGGGACTTATCATACTTGAATCCATCAGGTCACAGCTTCTCACTTCCTCCGCCTGCACACTTTCCTTCATTTGGCTTTCTGGACACCGTTCTCTCCTGATTTTTCTACTTCACTGGCCACTCCTTTTCAGCCTCCTTCACTGATTCTTATTCTCACAGTTTTAGTGTTGCCCCAGGGCTCAGCCTTTGTTCTTTCTTAATCTTTCTAGACTCACTCCCTTGGTGAACAACACCCTAGTCTTGCGGCTTTAAGTGCAGGTTATATGCTGACATCTCCTATACTTACATTTCCAGTTCAGCTCTCTCTTTCTCTTCTTAACTTCAGATTTACATATGAAATTATCTACTCAACTTTTCCACTTGATTGTCTAAATGGGTAGTTTCAGCAGGGTGCTGTGGCTTATGCCTGTAATCCCAGCACTTTGGGAGGCCAAGGCGGGTGGCTCACCTGAGGTAAGGAGTTCGAGACCAGCCTGACCAATATGGTGAAACCCCATCTCTACTGAAAATACAAAAATTAGCTGGGCATGGTGGCGTGCACCTGTAGTCCCAGCTACTTGGGAGGCTGAGGCGGGAGAATTGTTCGAACCCAGGAGGCGGAGGTTGCAGTGTGCCAAGATCATGCCATTGCACTCCAGCCTGGATGACAGAGCAAGACTCCGTCTCAAAATAAATAAATAAATAAATAAATAAAAATAATAAAGACACAAATAAATGGGTAGTTTGAAATAAAAACTCTTGAACTCTAAAACTAACTCCTTCTGCAGTCTTTCCCATCTCAGTCAAGGGCAGCGCCAACACTTCAAGTTATTGCAGACAAAACCCTTGTGATCTTATTTGACTCCCCTACGCTGTCACTCTTCTCCTCTAATTAATCAGGAAATATAGGTGTACTTGTTTTATTGTTCTTTGCAGAAATCACATATTTACAAATTGAAAGTTTGTGGTAACCCTAAGTCGAGCAAGTCTAACGGCACCATTTTTCCAGCAGCGTGTACTCACTTCATGTCTCTGTGTCACAGTTTGGTAATTATAGCAACATTTCACATTTTTCATGGTTATTATATCTGTTATGGTGATCTGTGATCTTTGATGTTACTGTTGTCATTGTTTTGGGGTGCTATGAGCCATGCCCATATAAGACTGCACACTTCATCAATAAATGTTGTGTGTTCTGATTACTCCACTGATTGGCTGCTTCCCCATCTCTCTCCCTCTTCTCAGGCCCATCTAGTCCCTGAGACACAAGAATATTGTCTTTAGGCTAGTTATTAACCCTGCAATGGTCTCTAAGTGTTCAAGCGAAAGGAAGAGTTGCACATCTCTCACTTACGTCAAAAGCTAGAAATGATTAAGCTTAGTGAGGAAGGCAGGTACAAAGCAAAATCAGTCAAAAGCTAAGTCTCCTGTGCCAAAGTTAGTCAAGTTAAGAATAAAAAGGAAAAGTTCTTAAAGGAAATAAAAAGTGCTACTCCAGTGAAAACTCATGAATAATAAAAAAGTGAAACAGCTTCCCTGCTGATACAGAGAATGTTGTAGTGGTCTGGATAGGAAAAAACAGAAACAACAACAACAAAAAAAGACCAGCCACAAAATTCCCTTAAGCCAAAGCCTAGTCCAGAGCAAGGCCATACATTTCTTCAATTCGAAGAAGGCTGAGAGAGACAAGGAAGTTGCAGTAGAAAAATGTGAAGCTAGCAGAGGTTGGTTCAAGAAGCTGGTTTAAGGAAAGAAACCACTTCCATGACATAGAAGTACAAGGTGAAGCAGCAAGTGCTGATGGAGAAGCTACAACAGGTTATCCAGAAGGTCTAGCTGAGGTCATTGATGAAGACTACACTAAACAACGGATTTTCAATGTGGATGAAAACAGCTGTGCATGGGAAGATGATGCCACCTCGGACTTTCATAGCCAGAGAGAATTCAGTGCCTGGCTTTCAAGCTCCAGAGGATGGGCTGACTCTCTTCTAAGGAGCTAATGCAGCTAGTTACTTGAAGTTTTTCATTCATTTATCATTCCAAAATTCCTAAGGCCTTTAACATTATGCTAAATTTACTCTGCCTGTGTTCTGCAAAAGGAATAAAACCTGGATGACAGCACATCTGTTTACACCATGGTTTATTGGAAATTGTGAGACCACTGTTGAGACCTACTGCTCAGAAAAAATGATGCCTTTCAAAATATGACCATTCACTGATAACATACCTGGTCACCCAAGAGCTCTGATGGAGATGCACAAGAGATAAATGTTTTTTCATGCCTGCTAATACCACATCCATTCTGCAGTCCATCAGTCAAGGAGTAATTTCAACTTTCAAGTCTTATTATTTAAGAAATACATTTTGCAAGACTGTCACTGCCATAGATTGTGATTCCTCTGATGGATCTGGACGAAGTCAGTTGAAAACCTTCTGGAAAAACTTCGCCATTCTAGATCCTATTAAGAACATTTGGGAGGAGGTCAACATTAACAGGAGTTTGAAAGAAGTTGATTCCAACCCTTATGGATGACTTCGAGCATTTCAAGACTTCAGTGGAGTAAGTCACTGCAGACGTAGTAGAAATTAAAGAGAAATAGAAGTGGAGGCTGAAGATGAGACTGCATTGCTGCAATCTCATCATCAAACTTGAACAGATAAGGAGTTGCTTCTTGTGGAAGAGCAAAGAAAGTCGTTTCTTGAGAAATTTACTCCTGGTGAAGATGTTGTGAACATTGTCAAAATGACAATGAAGGATTTACAATATTCCACACACTTAGTTAATAAAGCAGTGGAAAGGTTTGAGAGGATTGACTCCAATTTTGAAAGAAGCTCTACTGTAGGTAAAATGCTATCAAATAGCATCACACACTATGGAGAAATCTCTTGTGAAAGGAAGAAGTAATCAATGGGGCAAACTCACTGTTGTCTTATTTTAATACATTGCCACAATCACCCCAACCTTCTGCACCTACCACCCTGGTTAGTCACTAGCCATGAACACTGAGGCAAGACTCTCCACCAGCAAAAATATTATGACTTGCTAAAGGCTCAAATGATCTTTAGAATTTTTTAGCAATAAAATTAAAAAATTAAGGTATGTACATTGTTTTTTAGACATAATGCTATTAAACATTTAATAGTATAGTGTAAACATAACTTTTATATGCACTGGGAGACCAAAAGAAACGATGTGACTCACGTTATTGTGATATTAGCTTTATTGCAGTGGTCTTTATTGAAGTGGTCTTTAGCTGTACATTAAAAGCATATCCAGAATCTAACCTAGTATTACCACTTCCATAGTTATTATCCTTAGCCATCATCATTTTTTTGCCTATGTTATTGCAATAGCCCAACTACTCTCATTATATCTACACCTGCCTCCTTATTGTCTATATTCTCAATCCAGAAGCCAGAGTGCACCTTTTAAAATGTGAGTCAGAGGCCAGTCAGGTTGGCTTACGTCTGTAATCCCAGCACTTTGGGATGCCGAGATGTGTGGATCACTTGATCAGTAGTTCGAGACCAGCCTGGCCAACATGGTGAAACCCTGTCTACTAAAAATACAAAAGTTAGCCAGGTGTGGTGGTGGGTGCCTGTAATCCCAGCTACTCAGCAGGCTAAGCCAGGGTAATCACTTGAACCTGGAGGGCGGAGGTTGCAGTGAACTGAGATCATGCCACTGCACTCCAGCCTGGGCAACAGTGCAAGACTCCATCTCAAAAAAAAAATTTAAATAAAAATAAAATGTAAGTCAGAGCATGGCATGCCTTTGATCAAAATCCCTCAATGCATATACAAGTCAGTCAGAGCGAAAGCCATGGTCCTATAATATCTTACTAGGTCTTGCATGATCTGATCCTCTGTTACCCCTTTGACCTCAACTTCTAGAACCTTCCTCCATTTTTATTACACTCCAGGAATCCTGGTCTGCTTGCTCTCCCTTGAACACGTCAGGCATACTTGGTACCGGACACTGGCTACTCGCTTGCTCAGAACAGTTTTCATGCACTCCCTCACTTCTTTTTATGACTTCCTTGAAGTCTTTATTCAAATTTCCTTTTCTCAAGGAAGTTTCATTTGACCACCCTTTTTAAAATTGCAAATGACCCTTCTTCCAACCACCAGTACTGATCCCACACACCCTGCTTTGTCGCAAATATATTTTCATAGCTTTTATTACTTTATAACATTCTAGATAATTTACCTATTTGTTACATATATGTATACATACACATATACATATATGTATACATACACACATATATGCATACATACAAATACATGTGTATATACACACACTTGTATATGTACACAACACACATATGTGTATGTACATATGTATAGTTGTGCATCGCATGGCAGAGATACATTCTGAGAAATGCCTCCTTAGGTCATTTCATCATTGTGTAAACATCAGAGAGTGCAATTGCACAAACCTAGATAGTACAGCCTACTATACATCTGGGCCATATGGTAGGGCCTATGGCTCCTAGGCTACAAACCTGTATAGCATGTGACTGTATTAAGTATTGTAGGCAGTTTAACACAATGGTAAGGAATTGTGTATCTAAGCACATCGAAATACAGAAAGGTTCAGTGCCTGAACCTCTCTTCAAGGGACTGTCCAAAACTAAAGAAGAGAAAGGAGTGTGTGTG